>NC_045676.1:8711935-8861034 GCF_003331165.1 Xiphophorus hellerii | reverse complement strand
CGTAAGTTACACTAGTTGGTTACACTTTAAAGGCCAGTTATTCTGAACAGAGCACCTATGAAATCAGCTGGAAAAGGAGATAGAAAAAAACGCAAAAAGAAAACAGAGATGAAACCCTTTAAGATGAATCAATTAATCTCCAATAATAACAAACAGAGTTGTTGAGAGGTATAAAATTACAGCACATTTATTAAACTCGTCACCGAGTGAATGTATTTACTCCCTATTCAAACTACTAAAAGCTGCAGTATGTAACGTTTATAAAAATGTTTTTTACATATTTGTTAAAACAATCACCATGTTGTGACAGTATAATATCTGTAAAAAGATGAATCTCCTCCACCTTCTTCCTCTCTATTACTGGAGAAATGCAATGCTACTGACCAAAACAACCTATCAGAGCCAGGAGGAGGGCTTTAGTGCTGTCAATCAACCCCAAGTACTCGCTTCTAAAAGGGCTAATTGTGGAGAAACAACTTACCGTTACAGGTAAGTTGTTTGCCATGGTAACTACCCTGAGCACTCATAACAGGATCTGCTAGCTGAAGCGTAGCAGAGAGTTAGAGGATTGAAAGGGAGGGATGGGCAGCGCAACAGAGAGGGTGATTGACAGCACTAAAACTCTCCTATGAGCTCCGATGTTTCTAGATAATATAGTGAGCGCTGGGAGAAGACAAAGGAGTTGGATTTTTTCACTGATTATCTGTCACAACAAAGTGACATATTTCAACAAATATGTAAAAATATATTTTTTATTAAAGTTGCATACTGCAGCTTTAAAGCAATGTGAACGCTAACATGTCCAGATCACTCATAAACTTTAATTAGCTCTTTTTGCTGCTATCCCAGGGTCAGATGGGAGCTGAATCCCCTCTGAGTCCTGAGCAGGCACCACGGTGTCTGTCTACCAGAGCATTCTGTGTAAACGTTAAAAAGAGAAGCATCCTAAAAGAATCCATATCAGGAAGCTGACAGCATGCTAGATGGACTTTAAAATACGATTCTATCCATTTATAATTTATATCCACTTTATTCTGTAGTGCTGCTGGAAGCAATACCAGCTCAGAAGCAAATCATGCAGTTATTATCCAAGCGTGGTAAATTGCAATGATTCTATAAAATCTTACCCTGATATGTCCATTAGATCTTAATTCTCCTTGTACTTACATAGATGAGGCCGGAGTAGTATCGGTCTTTCAGGTTGTGAAGCACCGACGCCTCGTTCAGACATGTGAGTTCAGCCATATCCTCCACCTTGGTGAACTTGGGCGGATTCATTTTCTGGATGTCGTCCTTGTTGACCACCGCCTTTTTCCCGTTTTCGGCGAGCTCCACCACCACCTCATCCCCGCGCTCCTCACGGATGCTCGCCGCCCTCGAAGCCGTGGCGCTCCGACGGGATCCACACCAGCCTCTTGGCGGTCCAGTCCGCCTGAGCTGCCGGGTTGTACACGACGGCACGGTCCACGAAGAGGTACCGCTCCGGGTCATCCTGCCCACTCCTCTGTGACATTACTGCTGGAAAACCAGAAGCACGGCAATCTGGGGCAACCTGCAGGGAGGAGAAAATTAAAGTTCTTCAATTTATCATTCACACTAAAGACGACGCAGCTTTGATTTGGATCAAATCTGCCAAAGGTCAGTTTAAGACAGGGGTGTCAACTCCAGCCCTCAAGCGCAGGTGTCCTGCAGTTTTTAGATGTGCACAGGTACAAAACACTGGAATGAAATGGCTTAATTATCTCCTCCTTGTGTAGATAAGTTCTCCAGAGCCTTAATGACTTAATTATTCTATTCAGGTGTGGTGCAGCAGAGGCACATCTAAATGTTGCAAGACACCGACCCTTGAGGACTGGAGTTTGACACCTGTGGTTTAAGAGGTCACAGTTAATTGCAGATGATTGGATTCTTGAAGAATAAAGTCCAGGAAAGTCTAGAATTTCATTACATTTCAGGTAGTTTCCCCCTGTGTATTATAAGCCTTTCGGTGGAAATATATAGTGATAAAATAATTTATATTGCTATTTTCATCCTGTGGTTTGTACAGTAAAGTATTTATTTTTTATTTAGCTTCACCAATTTTGATTATTTTTTCTACAAAATCGCTGAATTTTCGCATTTTCCCATTCAAATGCTCCGAAGCACAGCTGGTGAGGCAGCAGCGAGCTGATTGCGCAACCTCTCGCTAACTGCACTGGCTGCCAGTCTATGGGAGCATGTTCCTCCTGTCTGTACATCGCCAATGAAATGGCGAAAAAAACATTTAATTTATAAACTGATTTTCCATAATTTAGCTTATGCATATAATGTACAGTGTTTGTTGTGACCAACTGTGTGTGTAATGTGTTTCGTGTGCTGAGGAGCGATCAGAAACAGCAGAGAACAGATTCGAGGTGAGGCAGGCAGTTCTATGGCGTCATGGCAGGGGGCGCTCATGATCCCAGACATTGTGACTCCACAATAGACCCTTTTCACATGACGTCACACAACTTCCGTTTTGGCTCGAAGCTGTGTATCCTTAGTTCCGGTGTACATAGTAAGTAATGATAAAGTTGTCTATTTCATATATATATATATGTCATATACATATATATATATATATATATATAGAGAGAGAGAGAGAGAGAGAGATGTATAAATCTGACAGCATATGTTGATCAGACAGATCACCGGAGCATGGAGTTTACACAGTCTCTAAAACATTTGCCTAAAATAAGATTTGAAGATATATCACGATTTGCAAACCAGTTCTCTCTGACAAAAAAAATCTAAATTAGACAAAGGCTACAAATTCTTCACCGAACAATACCTGTTTGACTATGAAGGTAGGTATTTTTGTTTTGCGTAACCGTTAGCTTAGCATTAGTGAATTTTGTTAGCTAGCTAACTACGTGACATAACTGTTCCTTAACCAGAACTTTTTACTGTTTTTGAACTATAACGTTTTAGGCTCTAATCTTGATCAGATTATTAAATTATAGACTGGAGTTGCCACTCATCCCATAAAATAGGGATTTGTTTGTTATAAGCAGAGATGTCCGGTGCCGCCGCTGCTTTGTAATGCCTTTAATCGGACCACTTTTTCGGTAACGAATAATCTAACGAGTTCGTATTTCAAATCCAGTAATCAGATTAAAGTTATTTATCCAAATCATTGCACATTAATATTTTCTTGTGTATTTATTTTTATTCCTTCTTTGCGTCTTTGGGAGAGACTCTGTGACAGTTAGCAGTGACAGAAACATGAACAGTGCATGGAGATGCGCATTTTGTTGCTGGAAAAACAGAAATATCGTCAAGCCCAACTGTTATTTGTGGCTTTTGTCTTGTTTTTTCTAAACTTATAAAAAATAATGATTCACCGGTAAATGAACCTCTAAACGTTACATCACTGACAGGCGGCGGTGTATATGTTTCCTAACTGTGGCTAAAGCTGCTGCTAGCTGGTTTACTCATGATCGGAAGCTGGTTCCTTTGAATACAGTTGGAGAATGGTAAATTGACAATGACTTATAACGGTTATCTAGCACGTAAACACTGTTTTATAAAACACAGAAAGTGAACCTCTAAACGTTACAGCGCTGACAGAGAGTATATTTTTCCTAAATGTGGCTAAAGCTGCTGCTAGGTGGTTTACTCTCCGATCGGAGGCTGTTTATTTTATACACAGATAGAGAATTTACAATGATTAGTAACAGCTATCTAACACTTAAATGCTGTTATTATTAAACTTACCTTTTATTATATCCTTAAGATTATGAGAATACGGGAAGTTTTCAGCTTGGTTCCCAAGGCAAAATCACACCGGAAGTAAAGATACCCAGTTTTGAGTTATGGCGGCCATTGTCTGACGTCACTGTGAAAAGGGTCTATTGCAGAGTAAGAGACAGTAACAATGAGCTAGCCATGGAGCTAGCCATACAGTATAGTCAAGTGCAGCGATATATTTATAGTTTTCTCCTCTTACCACAGCAATCACTTGTTAATAATAGCTAAATAAACAATAAGCCTAAAACCATACCACTACAACAGACTGAATGATCTGCTCTTTGTGTTTTATACATATACACACACACACATATGGTACATATATTTTTCATTCACCAGAGCTCTGTAACCACTGCCTATCTTTACATGCCAACAACTTCAGCGAATAAACTGACATGGATCATAAAATATTAGTCATTTTAATCAGGATGTAGTAAAAAAATATTATATTTATTGTATTTCTTTATGTTTGCCTATTTTAAGACTTTGTAGATATTGATAATAATGTCTTCCAATAATATAACCAAGGGAGATTTTCAAATTTCCTGTCAACTTAGCATTTTTTAACACAAAAACATGGATGACTGTCCTAGTGCACTTACCAACGGTCTGAGCAAGTTTCCTGGGGGAAACAATGGATCAGGACACATATGGGAAAAAAATGGATTCACAGAAATATTTACATTTTCAGACTATTTTCTTTCCCGTCCTCAAAAATGTGTATTCATTCATCATCAGTTGATCTTTCCAACAATTCTTAATCAATCTATTAATTTTTTTATCCATCCGTCCAAATGTATACAGGTTTATGCAGGTTACATTTTTAAGCACATCCACGTGGAAATATGTGTCAACAAGTACGACTGAAACGATTCATCGGATTAAATTATTTGATTACTTGCATATTTTAGTGTACTTCTAATATTGTGTAAAAAAGGCTGACGTCATTAAATTAAAAATCTGTAGAATGTGCCGATGTTTTCATCAGAACAATCGATTAGTAAAATAATCTTTAATTTGAGCCATTTCTGAGAATGTTCTTTTTCTATAAAAGTTGAAGAGGTTATTTCGTCCACATAGCATAAAAAATTATCCTGTTATTATTTATATTTCTCAAAGAGAAAACAAAACGTACAGGCGAGAGCTTTACAAAATATTTAAAATGCCACAAAAATCTCTGATTGTTGCATCTATGAAAGAATAATTAATAAGTAATGACGAGTATAACTGGATGAAACAATGGCTGGCTACTTATATAACCCACAGTGGACACAAGTACAGCACTGACTGCAGCAATAAACTTCTATAAAGTGTGCTTCGTAACTTGGCAGGTCATATGAGGCCTTAAGCAGAACTTAATAAGGTTCTGTTCAGAATATCAGCACCAATAACAGCATTTTAATTCAGATGTGATTGAATCTGGGAGAAGAGCCGAAGCTTAAAGCAAGCAGAAATAATTGATTATTATTTGCTGAGATGCGTTTATGGGCAAACCGAAGTCATGGAGTCACAATGTAACCATGGTAACATTACAATCAAACTATGAAGATTACTTTTTACACTATTACAAAGTAAGAAAACTTTACAATTCCTTTCAATGTTAATATATAAAATCGTTAAATCAAACTTAAAACTCATTCCTGATTAACAAACATTTAACATGTGTAGTGAGTGTTTAAATTTGAGTGTTTATAAAAGGGCTTAGTTTGCATTTGTAATATAATTCTCAGCTATATCAAAAAGCATGGTCAGATATATTTTTTAACATGCAGCCTGATCCCATGTTGAAATGAGGCAGGGGTTAGATATTTATCTGGGTCAGGTCACACGATGGTGGATCAGTTTGGCTTTTGATTATTGTCTGCCAGCATCCCCCCCGTCAGTCAATGTCATCTCACATGTTTCTACGTAACGGTACAAATATACTGTTAATTTTTGCACCAAAGTAAAACTGTTTAGCATCTAGAAAAGGTTGGCTATGAATGAAAACATCTCTCCCCGGCCTGATCTTCTCCCTGGACAGGCCAAACAGCTGCAGCGGCTAAATTAGCTCGCTAACGTTAGCTCAAAGTTGCCTCAGATCCCAAAAGATGCCTGCGAGAACTCAGTTTATTTCCAGTCAAATTCAACTGCTGGATCCAGCTGGAGGGGGGTTATCACCATAATTAATAATATTGCCAGATATGAAAATAAAGTAGAAAATGCCGAGGAAAAAACAGGAGTTAAGGATGAATTGTTCAGCCTTCTCTTGCAAATCCCATCATGGGTGTGGGTGGCTCAAAGACGTCTGGCTCAGGATAAAAGCAGGACAATGACCACGTCGCGACCACACCGGCTCTTAAACAATAAACTTCTTCTTTAAGCAAAAATATATATATATTTTTAAAGCTAGAAACAAGCCGTTGGCTTTGCGTTGCCAGCTAACATTAGCAAAGCTGAAGGTCCTCCATCATTAAAAAGTCATGGCACAATAATCCGCTAGCTAACGTTAACGGAGGCTGTTGCTAGCCGCTACATCCCAGGAAAAAAAAAAAGGAAAAAAGAACAACGTCTGGCCCGGGCTTCTCTCCGCAACTTACCGCACACGGGAGATGGATGGACCTCTGCCCTGGTGTTTCTGCTCGGTTTCCAGTGAATTAACGTTACAGTCCTTCAGCGCGTACTAAAGCGTCCCCTTCCTTCCTTCGGCCGCTCTCTCATCAGTGGTACACCCCCCACCACCATCCAGCACCTTCTCAACCGAACTCTACCCGGACAGGGAGGATGGATGCGCCGCACCGCCGAACGAAACGCCCACAACGCCAATCCATATCCTGATTGGCTGTCAAAGTCCGTTGCTGTGTCATGATTGGTTAAAGAAGAAATAGTGGAATTCTATGCTAAAAGTTTGATCGTTACCGCACGCGAAAACAGAGGTGGATAGCAACTACTTACATTTTTTGGGGGGGAGAATACTATAGTTTTACCACACTATAATATTATATTGCCATTCTGAGTAAAATTTCTGGATACTCTGCCGCTCAGTAATTTTAGTGAATAAATAACAAACTTATTCTAACCAAAAAAGCACCAGACACGCATAACTTATTTTGAAACGTCTTTTTTGCTAAGTCCTTTGTGTCATTTAGAGACAGTAAAGGCTGCAGATGATGTCAGGCCCAGAGTCTTGTTTCTCAAAATTCAAAACCAGCATTGGTGTTTATTTAGGATTTTTGTCCTGGGCACACAATTGAAGTCCATGTTTCAAACATCTAGGCGGCACTTTGACAGGAAACGTTTTATAACCACATGAAATGCACCAGTATCACTGACAGCAACAGAGACAAGATACTGCCACCACCATGTTTGACAGTACAGTCCTCTTCTCTTGGGATGCAAAACTAACACTTTTATCAGTGTTTGTCCAAACTGCTTGTTTGTAAGATCTTAATTCTCCCTATACTTTGTATGTTTCTGAATGTAGGCTGAATTACTGAGATGTTAAAATGAAAGCAGAAAAAACACAACTAATAGAAGAAAAAATGATTTTCTCTGCTTTCTTTTAAGAAGTTCTAAATTGACGAATTTACAATTTCTCATCCTTAAAAATTACAAAAAGTATCCAACGTGGAACTACAAAACATGAAACCCTAAACACAACTAAGTGGCACTACAGGCAGTTGGCCACAAGGGGGAGCAAGAGAACCATTCATAAAATATTACCAGACTAGTTGTCATGGTGATTCGAAGTTTGCTACTTGTTCTTTACTGTAAACTCAACTGACGAAATGTTCCTGTTAAACACTTTACTTTTTATTTGTAATCAGGGTAAAATTAATACGGGCATATCTTTTTTACGATGGAAGATGTTACGTACAACACAAACGTCTTTTTATAACCAAGCTTTTGTAATAAATAGAACATTAAATTACGTTAATAGAACGTAATTTATTAAACTCGGTTACATACAGCAAGTGTTTCGAAAGAAAATGACTCAAACCCTCTTCTTTATAACTTTCAATAAATATGTTCAATTGAGCCCAGAGTAATTTGAAAAATAGATGCTTTTCTTTTAATACAGCAAACATAGAGTAAGTTTGGGATCTACAATGAATAATACCCCTTTCCAACAAAACAATAGAAAAAATGGACTACTTTATTTACTTTTTTTTTTCTTGGCCCACATATACTTTTGCACTTCACAACTTTGGCCACTGTGACAAAAAGTTTGGACACCTCTATCTGTCACATTAAAGGTACAAAAACGTCACATATTTAAAGGGGTGTTTACACTTTGGAATCCATATGATATCTTTTAGCATTTGCTATTTCCTTTCAGCTGTGCATTACAACCTGGAGACCTTTCTCTGTTGTAAATTTACTTCATTTGCTTCATTGCACAGCTATCAGAGAAGCACAGCAGCATTAAAAAGTAAAATCTGATGAGTTGTAATGTAAATCTTGAGGCCTATAAACAACCATCTGCATTATTTACGCTGCCTATATTTCAATAACAGGTGTAGCACTGCACAGTGCAAGTACAGTCACCTTCAACTTGTTCTTGGTGTGCAAAAGTGCCAACCTTCGTTTCAATTGAAACAGTCAGCTGTCATGAAACACAACACAGTCAAAACTTTAAACTGTACATGTGTAAATCTGGTATTACTGGAGGCAGATGTGGATTTTATTTTTCATGTTGTCTTGAGGAGTGACAGAGTGACACCCTTTGGTGTTATGCAGAAATCTGCCATTTTGCAAACCGCTGTGACAGCTCCCTCTCCCAATTGTTGGCTTCTCCAGTTGCTTTTGTGGCATAATAGACCTGTCAGCAGCAGCAGCATCCTCCACTCCTCACTTGTACTTTTGTCAAGGCAGCAATTTATCAAATTCTGTACATTGTTTCCCTTTTTATTTTATTTTATTTTATTTTTTGTCAGGCATTTTCCAGTGCCAGGTATAATTTACACAGAAATGTTTGACATTGTGGACAAAAATCTTGTGTAATAACAGATCAGGCTGAGACTCTGGCAAATGGCAAAGAGCAAAGCTTTATTTCGCCTGCAGACGGAGAACAAACACAGCAGCGAGCTGCTCTGAGTTCTGATTTGGAGCTGCAAGTTCTCACAATATATAGAACTCATGTTACACAATGTGGTCACTCCAGTTTCAGTTGAACAATATACAAGCCACGTAATCACACTGGAGGGTCAGTTAACTCCTTGGATGATAAACATATTCTTGTTCAAATATGTGAGTTTCCACAAAATCAGGTTTGCTAATGGAACAATTTTGCATAACAAGAACATTGTCACACCAGAATATCCAGCAGGTGCATCAATTTCTTAAAACTCTGAGCTGGTATTATTCCATAGAGAAACTTCTAAAGCCTCAGAACTTCTATCTAAACTATCTGTTCTTTTCTGTTAACAAATTCTGGTGCCTTGCTGTCGCTATCAGCCTGCTGCAATTGCTGCAGGGAGAGGTCAACAGGAAACCTATCTAACTGGTTCTGCAGAGATTCTCTAGCCTTCATACTCTAACAGGTTGAACAAAACTAATGTGGTTAAATGAGTAAAATAATTAAATAAAATTGTTAAGAGAAATAATAAAACTATTTTTACTTCACAACATCTATACTGGTCACTGGTTGCTTTTGGACAATCCACTTGATATCAGTGCATTTTCTGTCATGAAGCTTTGGGTTTTCAAAAAATATTGTTGGAATTTTATGGTTTTTAAATCAGTTTTATCTGTTTTTATTTTTTTAAACCATCAGGACTTATTCCTCCATCCATCTATTACTATTTAGAATAGAATATAAATATTCTTTATTGTCCCACAGTGGATACATTTATGAATATTTGTATTATTTTTAGCTAAAAAAATGATAATAAAGAGTAAAAAAAATGCCCAATAATTTAACAGAATGATTATACTGCAAAAGTGCAAAATGTTAAAAGTTAGCCTTTTTTTTTAAAGTAAAGTTATAAAACGGCATAGTGTTTACAAAGGGTAGCATTTTGCTTATTAAATCTTAAATTCACAAAATTGTGGTGCTGTTTTTAGTTTTACTAAATTTCCAAATTAAGTTTGTGAAAATACATTTTAATATGCAGTTTAAGTATTTCTTTTGCATTTTTCAATGATATTAGGATATATCTTTTTGGGGACTTTACTTGCAACTTTTATTTATTAGTAGCTTGAGAGGAAGAAGTTCAGAGGGGAGAACCTGATGGAAGAAACACAGATTAATTTAAATATCTGATCTCAGATAATTTATAATCCACTGAACCTAATTCTGAACTATCCTCCCTGACTTCAGTGATAAAATTAATCTCATTTAAATTGCTGACTACTTTAGGACATGAAATCTTTTTGTAAATTATAGAAATTTTAATTACATAACCTGTTGGCTTGCAATGTGTTAACACATCTTAGTCACAAATTCATCAACCCTTAGTTTTGTTTATCGTCAAATACAACTGCTAATACTACTTATATTTAATGTTATAGTTATTTTTTATTGTTTGAAAATATGACAGAGATCTTTAAATTGGATGTTTTGTCCCTTATTTTGTTTGCATATGAATCCTGCATTTAAAAATAAGACTTTTGTTTTTAAATCCTTGATTTACCCATTATGATAGAGATTATTATGATCCGTAGACACTTAAATTAATTTGTCTTTTTTCTGTTTTGATCACTTCTGTGATGTTTATTTGCTCATATACTGCCATTTTAGTTTGTTTATGCACATTGTTTCTTTCAGTTAGGTTTATCTTTATCTGTAATTAGCTCTTCTGGTCCATTTGTCACTTCCATCTCTAATATTTAAACTTTTCAGATTGCATTAGTCCTTTCTGGTTCCTCTTGAGCATAAAAAACACACAAACAAATACCTTAGAAGAAAATAAAATCACATAAAAGATCACAAAAGGGGTCAGAGGTATTTTAATTTTCCATTAAAAACCTTAATTTGTGTGAGTGAGGATTCTAAGTCGCTGTAACAGAAGCTATAAAACTCAGAACGTGAAAATTTGACCAGAAAAATAAATTTTTTAGCAGTGATTCTTTGATCAGATGTACAGCCTGTAAGGCAGCGTCTTTGGATGAGTTCTGGTTCAGAGCATCTAATGCCTCAAATCAGTCTGTGGAACGGCTCAGAAATCTGCTGGATTCTCACAGAACCAAGGAGGAGATGGAAGGTGGCCATTTTCCAGCAGAACTGCATCAGACACAGTAATACATACAAAACAATTGTAAAAAAAAACAAAAGAAAAAAAAGACCATAATAAAGGCGTAAAGAAGTCTCTCTTTTGACAAGTGATACTTGTTTCTATCATAAATGTGAAGGACGTTTAAGTTATATATTTAGTTATCATATCTACAGATTCACAAGAAGTGCAAGAAAAGTAACTTTAATTTTGGAACAAATGTGTCATGGTGTTTCAATGTGATACAGAGTAGCTTCTAGCTGCACAGATCTATGCAGATTGTTCTTTCCTGTGCAGATCTAAATTCATCTAGTTGTTTTTTCATGGACATTTCAAGAAAATGGCCAGGTTTAGATTTTTCAATGTGCTTTGGTGAGTTTATTTTTCTCTCTACAGACTCAAAACTCCATTTTTCCTCCAACATACGTTTTTGCAGAGAAGACAGAGGACGGACAATGTTGCATTTTGTTTAAATATTTAATTGCACCTGAAGAGTGAAAGGTAAAAGCATGTATACTAATACTGTGTATGATTACTATTATAAATCCTGTTTTTTCCATTTTCTACTCTTTCTAAACCTACCAGGAAATGGCTGCTAACCAGAACCTACAGGGCCAAAAGGTCCATTGTAACTCTGGAGGAGCTGGAGAAAACGACAGCTCAGGTGATAAAATCATTCAACAATTAGTCATGTATTCCATAAGAATATGATCTATTATGTTTTGTTGGTCTAGAAAATGATTTTATTCTTTTTTTAGCAACAAAAATTAGATTTTTATTCTTGAAAATTCTCGCTCTGTTCATCCATATCACCCCACGTCTGTTTTTCACTAGTGGCTGGATGCACGTGGCTCTTCTTATGATTATTATCACTTTTGGTTCTCATATTAACCACCTTTGCAAGACTTCCTATAGGAAGTGATATATCACTTATGAAACATTTCCAAATAAAATTTTCTACCTCTCAGACAATGAAAAAATTGGTCCATGCCTTCGTCTCCTCCAGACTGGACTACTGAAACTCTCTTCGAATTAGGATTCCTAGCAAAACAAAACTCTGCAGCTAGGTTCTTAATGAGGGAGCACAAACATGATCACATTACATTGCGATTTTCTGGCCGATCGCCGATGTTTAAAATGTCTGACCTGCCAATTCCAATTTCGTTTTCTTTTTTTTCTGAAATGTCGCTAAATATAGCAAGAAAGTCGCTGAATTGGCAACAGCGTGGTGATTATTGTGGAATACAAATGTGCAGACATGAGCTGATGGGCTGATCTCTCAGTCAAACCTCTTTCACTGCAAAGCAAAAGAAGAGAGCAATTGATTTTTAGGCCTTTGCTGAGAGAAGATTGACTTCACATGTAACTATCGGCTGATCACAGATCTCTTAAAATTAAGGTTATCGTTGCCAATAAATCATTTGGCTGATAAATCAGTGGATCCCTACTTAAAGCATTTCTGTTTTAGCTAAATTTTCTTAGATATTGGTATTAATGTCTTATTTATGCATTTATTCAATTATTTTTATCCATTGCAATTGCTTTTTTTTATCTTTGAGATCCAGAGGTATAAAGGCCAATGTAAATATAATCTATTATTGTTATTATTATGAAATATATTAAAAAAACATGACTAATAATAGAAAAATGATATCTTTCTCTTGTTTCTTTAATTTCAAACCTGGTTCTTTCCAACAGGTTTCCATCATGTGTGCATGAATTTGTGCACAGATTAACACAGAGTGTTGCCAGGGACCCTCAATGCTCCCCCTCTCTTTCTTCTTCTTTTTTTCTCTCCAGCTCTCTCCACCCCTCTGTCTCTCTCTGTTTCCCTCCCGACCCTGCTCTCATTCCTTCAGGTCCCTCCAGCCGCCTCCTTCAGCAGGAGCGGGGGATCATAGGCAGAGGAGAAGTGACGGGAGAGCAGCATCAGCCAGCATCTCCCTCACTGCGGGACGCAGGGAGACAGGAAAGAGAGGTGGAGGGATTAAGTTAGTTGGAGAGACCAGGGAGAGAGAGTTGGAGCTGTTTGGGTGGCAGCTGGGAGACCAGGAGCTTCTTTTCCTCCTTCCTCTTTCTGGCTGTGAGCTCTCTCTGGCTCCCCTTTTCTTCCTCCTCCTCTTCGTCTCCTCCGCTCCTTCTTCTCACCCCGACTCTCCTCCCAGCTCCCACCGTGGGGTCTCAGCTCTCCATCTCCCTCCCCCCCTCCCTGACTCCCTACCTCCCCCGGGCGCTGCTTGGAGACTCCGGGCTGCTGCGCCGCCGGAGGATGTCTCGGAGGGAGTCTCCGCCGCCGCCTCCGCCGCCTCCACAGCTGCTGGGGGGTCAGGGGGGCAACTGCGAGGACCGTCCGGAGCGCACGGAGCCGCTGTCCGACTCGGAGCGGGAGATCATCCAGGACACGTGGGGGCACGTCTACAAAAACTGTGAGGATGTGGGGGTTTCTGTGCTCATCCGGTAAGAAAAGCCTGCATTTGCTTTAATTACAACAAAGATGAAAACTCCCATTTACGACTTTACTTCACTACTTCAATCTTTGTGCTGATTTGGTTTGGAAGTATAATTTGCAGATGAGCCTTATTTACTGTACTTAGCCTCTAATGGGAATAAAAAATACTAATCGTCAGATCCAGAGCTGGGTAGTTAGTAGGACTGCACCGATTTCCTTGGAAATCAAAAAAGAAGTTGTGTTGTTTTAATGTTTTTCGTTGTTGTAATTTATAAGCATAGTGTCGTGGAAAAAAAAACTATTTCCAAGCACTGTTCAGGTGAAATCACTCAGTCAGGTTTATTCATGTATTGTGCACAATACAGAGAGCTTGGAGGACAATCAGTAATGAAGCAGGTCTGGATGAAAAGCTCTGCCAGGCAGAGACAACACATGAGTTTTATACAAAGGGATAAGGGATCCTAAGCATGGGAAACAGACTGGTTCCCATGCAGCTTTGAAAAACAACATCCAACCTTGTACATGTAACCAAAATAGTTTAACTTGGTGGGAATATACAAGAACTTAGAATAAACATATAGCAATACAACTAGCAGGTGTGACCTTACTTTAATTTTTCCACTACACATAGTAAAAAAAAAAATAGAAATAAACTTGAGTTGCTTTGGCAAAAACAAAAAATTATCTTCTGCACTACTAAATATGGAAAATTTAATTTTCCATAAATTTTATTGGCACATGATGAAGATTTAGCAGGAAGAAAACCTGTTGAAGGGAACCGGGTTCAAAATAATGAACTAAGCGATACAGAAATGCATCTTCTTTTATTAGTTATGTTTCTTTCATATTTATTTCATTTTCATATCAGATTTTATTTATATTGCCATTTATATCTTTAAATATTAAAGAACAAAAATAAAACAAGGAATTGCAGTTGATAAAAATAATTAAATTAATACATAAATAAAAGATAATTAATAAATAAAAGAGAATAAAGCTAATATCTAAGAAAATGATAAAAGATTTTGCTAAAAAGAGTTGTCTTAAGTAGGGTTGCAGCGATTTATTGGTGAGCTGATTTATCAGTGCCAATTTTCTTAATTTTGGAAGATCAATGTTGGCCGATACTTACATGTGAAGCTGATCTTCTCTTCCTCAGCAAAGGATTAAAAATCAACCGTTATCTTCTGCTTTCCTGTTAGAGAGGTCTGACTGACAGACTGACCCATCAGGTTATATCTGTACGTTTGCAGTTAGCAATAGTCACTCCACTGTTACCAACTCAGTGGCTTTCTTGTTACATTTCGTGACATTTCAGACAAAAAAATTGGTATGACCAAAATCAGAATCAGCAGGTCAGGATTTTTAAAGGTCGGTAATCAGCGATCGACCAGAAAACTGCAATCAGTGCGCCCCTAGTCGCTACATACTCTGTCTGTTACATTTACCTCACTAACGTTTTGGAAGAAGTTGACCTTTAGGAATAGTTTCATTCAAATCTCGCTTCACAGTCTGTCTCAAACGGTGGTCCGCGGTCGCCCCCTAGTGGTCCGTGAGGTACTGCATGTAAACGTCAGTTTGTTTGCCGTGACGTCAGCTCAAAGTGCGACGCCACAACTAGCTTACTAAAGGATTGTGGTTAAAAATAATAATGGATAAGTGGCTTAAAACTGGGTCACTCAAAAGAAAAACCGAAGATACCGGTGAAAAAAAAAACGCCAAGACAATTTATATGATCGGAGGAAGCTAAGTCATACCTACTGAGATGTCGTTTACTAGTGATTTGATTCTTTTGAACGGCTCTTGGTCTTGAACGGTAGGACTCAAGTCTCAGTTGGTGAGAACTGTTCTTTATTTTTTACGTTTTTGTTTGCTTAGAATTTTCAGCTCGCACATCAACAATTGTTTTATTTTTATTTAATTTAACATGAATTAATCGGCGAATAAATACAACTGATAGAAATGGGTGGATAATTTCTATATTTAGTAGTGCAAAAGATAATTTTTGGTTTTGCTAAAGCAGCTTAAGTTTATTTTTCTTTTACTATGCTTCTAGACTATAAAATACCCCTAAAATGCTATTAATGCACACAACACAACTTCTTTGATTTCCATGTGTTTGGCATTACTGGAAAGCTTAAAATCCACACTTTTGGAACTTATGGTATTGTCGTGGCATGCTGTGTTATTGTGGGTCAGTTTCAAGTTATTTGGTCTGTTTGTAAAATTAGTTAGATGATCCTTGGTCTTAAAAAGTTTGAGAAACGCTGCATTAAAGGGAATCTGACATGTTTGTTATGAAATTCCAGTTTCCTGTGGGTGGCCAGGGGTTTGTTGGGCCCAGGCGTTCTGTTGTTTGGCGATTTTAGTGACGTTCCTGGATATGTAGTGGCATTGTCTGGATGTGCAGTTATTTTGTTGTTTCTTCTGCCTGAATCTGTTATGTAATCATGTAATTTATTTGTAAATTTTTTTCAACATGTGTAAAAGAATCAAAGCAACACTCTAGGTGTATTTTTTTTAAAGAGAGAATAACATAACACAATATAAAGCTAAAAAAAAAGTAAATTTTACATAATCCCTCCATATCTCAGACAATCCATGAGGGATTTACAGGTGTGTTGCCATTATGATGCTGCTAAATGTCCCCGGCTCTGGTTTCCAAATACTTACATTTTACACTCATCTTTTCCAAAAGTCCTGGTCTTTATCTACGTATTTGTTACCCAAAATGAAGGAAATCCAGGCTGATTTATTGGTGCAGCCCTGGTGTTTTCTTCAGTTTTTGTTTATCTATGTCAGTGGTGTCAGTAGTTTTTGCTACATTAGCCAAAATTCTCAGTTGAAATTACATTTGGGTAGCAAATTTTTATTTTATTTTTGTTTAAAAATGCATAAAATAATTTTGTGAATAAAAAAAAAATAAGGCAACATTTTAACATAGTTGGGTTTATGTTAAAAGAGATTTGTAAACATAAAAAAAACTTGCAAATTGTTCTAAATAAAAGCAGCAGTGCTTACTGACATTGATGCATGACACTCTTTAAGGTTCTGTTTTCACAAAGTAAAAAAAATCACAGCCTTTTTCTATGGGAGAGGAGGAGCTCTTCTGAATTTTCTGCTCCATTCATTTATATTCAAAGGAGACTAATATCATTTTTAGCATGTACTTTATACTTTATTGATCGAGGAAATTACTTTTTTAAATTATGTTTTTGTATTTCCATTTGCTTCTAAAAACAGTCCAAATGCTTAAAAAAACAAGCAGGCATTTTTTTTGACAATAAGTTTTTTTTCTTTTTTTTGGTGTCTGGAAAATGAGCTGTTTCACAAACCTCCTGATTGTTAAGTTACATTTGAAGGGCACTGTGGTGTTACCTAGCAACCCAAGCAAAGCGAAGCCCGTCACCTAGCAATCGAAGCTGAGTTGCAGCAAGTTTGATCAGCTGTGCTGTACAATGGCTGATGGAAAAGACAAGTCATTTATTGTTGACTTACCATCCAGAAACCACTTGCTGCATTCTTGCTGGTTGTACAGGAGGCTCTACTTGTGTTTTCAAAGATGTATGTTTGTGTATTTCCAGATCTGTTTGCAGCCATTTTCACAATCAAGTTTAAATGTTGACTTGGGGGCGTGGCCAGTAGCAGCCTACATGGATTTAAAGTGACAAGATGCCCTAAAACAGCTCATCCTGAAAGGAGGTCAAAATAGGCGGTACTGAGCAGACTAAAATCTCATTATCAAAGAATAATCTTGTGCAAAAACTGTAATGAGCATATTTTGTATAGCTGTAGAGCCCACCTTAACCTAGGTAGGCCCTACAGCAATTTGACAAAACCAGTCCTGCTTTGCCTTTTAGCCCAAACTGAAAAGCAACATTTGTACAGGCTCACAGTTCTTTATATCTCAAGAAATGCCAAGTATAGACACATCAAGAATAGAAATTAATTTACATGTAAGTAAGATATTTTCAAAATAAGTTCCCTGATGAGTTACTGAATGGTACACAGAAGACCCTGAACCTGCAGACTTTCTCAAGCCTTAAAATAAATGGTTGTTATGGAAACTTTGTATCCAGATGAATTAATAAGTTTCTCTAAAAGGGGAGATTTGGTATTTTTCTTTTCTACATTCTTCAGCATCTTCCTCACTGGTTGTAATCCGACTGCTATGGTCTTTTCTGACTTACCAGCTATCTTCTTTGTTTGAGTACCATGTTCTTTTGTCTTTCCCATTTTGAAAAATGGTTTTAGACAATTGTGCCTCTGTGCTTAGTCATATTTAAAATCTAAGAAATAGAAAGTCATGGATAAAATTTTCAACACTATGATCAACTATGAAAAGTAAAGCGTCAAGCACAGAAAAGAAAAAGTGAATTTTGTTAAAGCCAACTATTCATCTGCTCCAACCCTGCTGTCCGCACTCCTACAAATACCTCCAAGATTTTTGCCATACACTGTAAAAACAAAAAAAAGGAATTTTGGTCTACTGTAGTTTCTAGTGCAAATATCTTAGTACACTTGAAATAAGATAAAACTAACTTGCAAGTAACTTTTCAGCAAGATCTAAATGCTTTATTCAGTCCATAATTCCTAATATTTCTGGCAGATTATTTCACTTATAACAGAAAAAAAATCTTCCAATGGAACTAGTACTTTTTCCTCAATTTTAAGGCATTATTAACTTAAAACATGCTTCTTGCTGAAAAATTATTTGTAAGTTAGTACATTTGAAATAAGACAAAAGAAAGGTATTTGCACTAGAAACTATAGTTTCTGGCAAATTCTTCTTCTTAAAACAAGACATTTTTTCCATTCAAAGTTAAATAACTTGCACTGGAACTAATAGTTTTTTTTAGCAATATTAAGGAAATAACTTAAAACCAGCTCTTATATCTTGCTGAAAATTTACTTCTAAGTTAGCTTTGTCTTATTTCAAGTGTAATAAGATATTTGGTTTAGAAACCAGACTTTCTAGCAAATTTTCTTTTCTTATAACTGGACATTTTTTCCATTATAAGATAATCTGCTACTTTTTCATCAATATTAAGGAATTATTGACTTAAAACAAACTGCTATATCTGGCTGAAAGGTTATAGCAAGATATCTTTTCAGCAAGAAATAAGACAAATTTTGTGAGTTCGTTTTGCCTTATTTCAAATGTACTAAGATATTTGTACTAGAAACTAGACCAAAATTACTTAGTAATATTTTGATCTGTAAACCAGATGACCACTGCAATAAAAATTATTGGCCCAGGAATAATAACATACTTAAATTAATTCTGCAGAAAGCCACGGCTGACCGAACCACAGATGGACAGAACCACTGGCCGCCTGCAGGAAGCCCAGGCAGGAAAATCAAATGAATTTCAATCATTCCACCACTACGCACCATAGAGCAAAGCTTTAAACCTCCTGGGGTTTGTTTAGCTGCAAATCTGGATGATTTGCTAAACATATGTGGGCAAATAGTGTCATGTTTTCTCAAACTGCAAGGTGTGTTGCAGATGATGCAGAATAAAAAAATATGTCTCATCACTGAACCAGAATGCAATATAAACTATTGAAACTATTGCATTTCAACCAAAAAATGGTGAAAAATGAACCAACAACCAGAAATAAAAGCTTGAAAGTGAAGCAATGGAAAACAGCTGCTGTAATTTGAGATAAAAGGTTAATCTGAGGCAATAAAACATGAGTTTAGGACATGCTCTAGGTCTAACAAAATAATGTTTAGAAGTTGAGATTTTCAAAAACATACAGTTTACTCTACCGGCGGATATTAACCTATCAAAAGCTTGTAGAAGAAAAGTCAAAAGGATGAACTCAACTCCTACAGATTAAAAGACAGTTATCCTGCATACTGATCAGCTGAATAAACTAAAGCAAGAAAAGTTTGGCCTGATTTAACTTCCGACAGTGAGAAAAGAATTGTATCTTTTCATTCTGTGTATGTAAATACGTGATTTCATCTGTATTGTTGGAGCAGAAAAATGCAGAATGCAAAAATGCAGCTGAGAAGGGACGAATGTGTTAATGAAAGCTTTTTCTCATTACCTAAAACAAAGGTAGCATTAAGTGAAACCCACAAAGTTCATAAATATATGAACTCTTCTTTCAGTTTTTTAAAGTGTCAACCTAAGTTTAGTTTATTCAACTCTTGGAGGTTTGACAAAATGAATAAAAAGTTAACATAACTGCTGTAAGTTTATCTATCATAAACTCACATTTAGGTACAAAATCTTAAACTGGCTAAATTTATTTGAGTTAAAGAGTAGAAGATAGTAGACACAACTAAATGTGGCTCAAATGCTTTACAGTTTAGAAGTAACATATACAGTAGATATTGTTGTTTGTAGATATTAGCTTGTTTTAAATCAATAATTCCTTAATATTTCTGAAAAAATACCAGTTCTGATGGCAGATTATTTCACACATGATCTGGGAAAAATGTCTTGTTTTAAAGTAATCTTACTGTGGAGATTATTGACTCAAATCAAGCCGATATATCTTGCTGAAAAGTTACTTATAAGTTATTTGTGTCTTATTTGAAGTGTATTTGCAGTCGAAACTATAGACCAAAAATACTTGGTAAGATTTTTTCAGTGCAGCTTCGGTGGACGGATGGACAGACGGACCAAATGCAGGCGGCTTGATGACAGCCATAAGATTTCTTGCTTCCACTAATCCTTGTAATCCCTTCTATACTCCTTATTGGCTCTTGCTACCCCACAAATGCAGGTGATGCTGGCTGATAAATGTTATCAATGGCAGCTTGAGCGTCCTTCATTTTCCCCGGCAACAATGTGTCTTTTCATTGCTTTTTCCAAATCCTGTCCAGTTCCTGAGATAACTGAGCCTGGTGCGCATTAAGCCAGGAGATAGGGGAATGTGAAAAGGTTTTCCCAAAATGATAATAAAAAACCTTCAGTATATGTAAACATACAAATTAAAGGGATTAAAGACCAGTGATTTTTGGATTTTAGTCTTTCTATGCTTTTCTTAAAGAACAGAAGCACTGATTCTGATTGGGACGGATTTGATTGGTACTGATTAAAACTCTGAGGCGCTGATCCCTCCACAGGCAAAACTGATGATATTTTGAGTGTATGAATACAAATTATTTCAACTTTATATGTATTGAGGAGGAAAAATTAGCTCTGTGGCTCATTCCCAGGGTGCCATTTCCCAGGGTACAAACTCAGGGAAATAAACAACGCCTCCTGGTTATTCCACCAAATATTGATTTCTGAACTCTTCCTGAGTTAAAACATTAGTATTGTTGTTTCTAAAGTAATATCAACTTGTTTTCTTTGCATTATTTGAGGTCTGAAAGCACTGCATCTTTTTTTTGTTATTTTGCCCATTTCTCATTTTCTGCTAATAAATACTAAATCTTTGCTTGGCATTTTGGAGACATGTCAGTAGTTTGTAGAATAAAAGAACAATGTTCATTTTAGTCAAAGATATACCTATAAAAAGTAAAAAAATAAAATAATCATTCTGTGGCCTCTTAATGTTTTCCAGAGCAGTATAGGTCGACTTCACAACACACACGTTCAGGTTCTCTGTATTTATCCTAAGAAGAAATCAAATGCTGGGTTAACTTTCCAGCAGCATGTGCCACACAGTTACCGACGGCAACAGAAAAAAAGGACGAGCTGTCTGTTACCGGTTACTATGGTAACCACCAACTGTCAAGAGCAGCATAACAGAACTTATATATATATATTCTTTTTTTAATTTTAGTCCTTGTAACAGCAGAACTTTCGCGTAATAGTATTTTATCTGTCTGATGGAATCGTTTTAAAATGTTCAATGTGATTTCATAAGTTACTGAGTACTTAGCCTTTTTACAAAATACTGTTTTGTTTTTACTTTAGTGATTTCTTGGATGGCTACTTTTATTTTTACTTGAGTAAGATTATGTTGAAGTGGTGCTTTTTTCTTTACTTGAGTACATGTATTTGGGGACTCTACACACCTCTAGTTGAACTAATTTGTTTCTATTTGAATCTTCTTCAGAAATATAAAAGTTACTTTCTCCAGTGAAAGAATACACTTTAAAACTTTTAAAAAATATTTAGTTTTAATGGTCTGCCACCAAAATAATAAAATCAATAAAAACAAAACAAAAATTAAACTTTATTAAATACCTCTTCTAAGTTTCAGCTGAACTTGTAAGTTATTTGTAATAGTTAGATCAGGGTAAATAAAGAGGGTTCAGTTCAAAATGTAATTCACATATTTACAAGCATGACTAACTGATTAGAATGTAAAATTATCATCATTTTAATTATTTAAGCAGTATTTACTGTCATGATTTATGGACCCAGAAGCAGAAATGTGAAGCAGCAGCTTAGTTTGATGATTTAATGAATCTAAGAGTAAATACAAAGTTCAGGCAGCACAGGTGAGAAGAGGCAAGGAGCTGTCACACTGGTAGCAACTGAAACGACTTGAAAATAAACACGACTTCAGACAGGGTAGACGCAACAAGGATCCGACAAGGAGCAGGGAACACAGGTGGGATTAAATACACAAGGAGGGTAATCAAGGGAAACGAGGGACAATCAAGGGGTAGACAGGAAACACGGAGACAAAACTGAACACAGAAACCTAAATAAACACAGAAAAAAAAACATATCCTCACACTTACTAAAATAAATGCAATAAAAGTTGTCAACAGTAGCAGAGAGTACTGTTTGTGTCTCTTTTGCTTTACAAAGTGTGCTTCCTGTTGGCTTTTTATATAAAAAACTAAAAATGTTAACAGCTTAAATATCCACAGCTAAAATACTGCCGCTTCACAATATTCAAGGACCTGTTAAAATGGACAGCGAGTCGTCGTCAAGGAGACCGATGGTACTGAGGCAAACTGATTTCCAGTTTGAGTTGATGAGAATTCATGAGTGAGTGAAAAGACGGGGCAGAGAGCATCCTGTGTGTGTGTGTGTGTGTGTGTGTGTGTGTGTTGCGGTCTTATCTGTCAATGACAGCAACAGGCGTTGGCACTTCGGCGGCGTCTTTCATGCCTCTTTATCTGCCGGCTCTTCTGTTACTCCGTTTAATCAGTTTTTTTTTCTGCTGTTCCTGCTTTAGTGAAAAAGTGACATTATTGTTCATTAAAACCGCGCATAGGCACCATTATTACTAAATTAGTTTTATCAAATGAGCCAACCCCACTTCACAAAACAAAACGTGAAACTGGCTTTGATACTGTAATAATTATTTTTAATAAGAAACAGAACAAATAATGAGCTCAGAGACTCAATTAGAGCAAATTTTGTAGTTAAATCATATATCTAATCATGCAAATAATTGGCGACTACTAGCTTTACTTCTTAAAATTTATTCTTTCCAGACTAATTTCTAATTTACATTTCAGCTACTTCAAAACTATTTACTAGAGCCTGATAGAAAGCTCACATAAAACAAATTTTAAAGTTTCTGTATTGGTTAAATATCCATTTTAAAATTGATCTTAAGATAATATCATAAAAAACAAAACAGAAGTGAAACTTTATTTATTAAATACCTCCTCTAAGTTTCAGCTGAACTTGTGTCAACAAAACCAAAATAGTAAGATCAGGGTAAATGAAGGGGGTATTTAGATATCTAGTGATATAATTTGTATATTTTTTATAATGTATGGTTTTAATGTTAGTATTTTAATAGATTTTATTTATTTTTCTCCTTTTGAAATGTACATATATCTTCAATATTTCCTTCTTAATCTATGAGTGATTTTATGTTTGATTATTTTTCTCAGTTTTAAACCATTATTTTGCTGTCGGTGTGATTATTTTTTATTTATTTATCTAACTATTATTTTACCAGGAAATCCCTTGAAATACAATCTTTTTTGAGGGAGATCAGCAACGTACAGCATATAAAGCAATAATTAGAATGTACAGACAATTAAAACATCATGAAATTTGCTTTAGTAATCACACACAAACTACTAAAATATAATTTAATATTAATAATTTTAAACCTTCTAGTGGTTCACTGTCTGTTCTCCTTTATTTACGATGAATAAAGGCTTTTGTGATAGGTTACTATATATTTTATTAATTTCTTTTACATATTAGTGTTGCTGGTTTTGTACAGACTCATCCAAATGGACCAGAAAGGCAACATTAGTTAAACTGCTGCAGTTTCTGCCCACATTTTCAGTTGTGTTTATGTTTTCAAGATCAAAAATGAGCTTCACAATGATCCTTTCATGCCTGTGTTTTTGTTTTTATTAGCTGCACAGTGGCTAAACCTGACCTACAGACTATTGAGAGCGAGAACCACCAACCAGAACTTTTACTGATAATATATCAGATTTCATGGGATCTGTTCTTCTGTAGAAACAATAGTCCGATATCTTAAGATTTTCTTCTATTATGTGAAGCGACTACTATGTGGAAGATGGCTTTAAGGATTGTGGAGAAAAGTCAGTCAGTATATATTTTTCTCCTTTGTCTTCTCCTCTGCAAATGAAACAAATGCAAGACTGTATCTGTTCAGAAAACTGCAGAAAACGTTAATGACTCAACAAAATCAGGTTCATGGCTATAAAAGGTTGTGAAACAGTAAAAAGATACACGAAAGGGCAACATTAAGATAAATAACGACAAGTTAAGTAATAAATGCACGCTTTAAGAGACACACACAAATATAAAAAGCTGTACCCGCCACAGACTGCAGGTTTTGCTTTAATAGCCTCTTGAGAAATTCAAAGCATTAAACTGGTTTTATGTAGACGTGTAAATTATTACACAATGAGGCAGCAGCATCTGCAAAGGCGTAATCAACTCTTCGGTTTAGTTGGGAATATCTAAACGCACTTGATGCTTTGACCTCAGTGTGTTTGATGAAACATGAAAACTGTTTAGAAAATAAAAAATGTAATCTGCAGCAGCCAAATGAGGCCAAAAACTGAGCCGAAATGACCAGCTTGTTTTTGTTCCTGTTAAAAAATTAGCTATGAGTTATTGTTATTATATGAGTTAAGCATGAACAGTTATAAAAATGAAACAAACAGGATTTGTTGCTCTTCTTTTGTTAAAGCTGCCGTATGTAACTTTTACAAAAAGTAATGTTTGCATATTTGCTGAAAGTATCGCTACGTCACGACAGAGGCAGATAATCTGAAAAAAACAATAGACTTGCTGTCATCTACAGAAATACACCAATCAAAGCCTGCAGGAGGGCCTTAGGGCTGCGCTGCCAGTCACTCTTGTGTATGCTCTGCTCACATCCTCCCCCTTTCTCTCTACCATTAATGCTCAGGCTAGTTAGCATGTCCACCGCTGACTGCGGATAAATGGTTTTCCTATAATGATGAGTTCTTTCTCCACCAACAGCGCGTATACGAGGTTGATTGAAAGCGCTAAGACACTCCTCCTGGCTCTGGAAAAGACTGTTATAAAGGCCATTTATAGACCCTAAACAAACTAGAACAAAAAACTTAAAATACAATAAAGTTTGTAGTCGTAACATGCTAAAAGATGGAAAAGTCAAACTCCTGCTGCATGCACCAGTACAACTCAAAGTGATTCCTTTAGACACAACAAAGTAAAACAAATGCTATTCCGCTGTGTAGTTCTACTTTTGTGGTTGTTAAATGAGTATTTTATGATTAATGAGACTTTAAAGTAGCTTTAAACCAGTGTGTTATTTTATCCAGACTCTTTCCAGTCAGAATCCAAACACAGCAGCAGCATTTTCGCTTCATTTAGTTCTAGTGGAGCATTTCAATGCTCAGATATCAAACCATTTTCTCTGTTATACTATTACAGTGTGTGCTATTTTTTTCCCTTATAAGTCACATCCTGGCCACATGAGATGAAACACTCCCAAAGCAAGAAGCGAGACACCTAAAACACACCGCAGACTTCAGAGAAGACATCTTTTTTGAAGCGAGCGAGTTAGTGTTCATGTTTGCCAAAGCTGAACAAGAAGTTCTCCATATTTTAATTTATTTCCGTCACCGAGGAGCAGAGTGAGCTTGTGATGTGACAGCTGAAAGAGCAAAGCTGAAACGACCCAGGATCCCGGGTGCAGATGTGGTGAAGCAGGGCCCCTGTGGACCATTGCTGCACGACCAGCTCCAGTTTTCCTGGACCTCTGATAAGATTTAAATCGGATCAGAATAGAACCACCTGTGTGGGAAGTTTGTTTATAAATGTATTGAGCTGAGGAAGTTTATTATAGAAAACTAAAGCTATAATAAAGCGGTGGCCATGCTAACTAGCCTGAGCATTAATGGTAGAGAGAAAGGGGTAGGGTGTGAGCAGAACAAAAACTGAAATTGAGAAAACATTTTCTGAAATTAATAAAAACAGTAATTAATGGGGAAAAACCACAATTAACTAGAACCATATTGTGCATTTATAAAACTAACTAAAACATACTGAAATTATAGGTATAATATCTTTATCTTTGTGAATCTATTTACCATCTTTGAAATTTATTTTTTTTCCCCCCACACAAGCAATTTATGTCATCTGTCAGAAAATTACGGCACTCCATAATCCTCTTATCCGCAAAATGGTGACAGTAAAAGTTAGGAGAAAACACCAGTCAGAATTTGCTGCAGCTGACAATAAGCTTGTCTTGTTTTTTATTCATATTTTTATTTTTCGGTATTTTCTGCAAATTTTATAATTGTATTATTAATTTTACCAAACTTGATTTTATTTTTGGTTTCATTTATAAACTTGTGATGTTGTGATTGTTGCAAAAGACTTTGCACTTTGTCAGCTCGGCTTCCCACTGAGTGTTGAAAGAAAGATCGTGGAAATTCCCGTGACACCTCTGCATTAACTCACCCTGCTTGCTGAGCTGTTGTAAACAATGAACGTTTTAAAGCTCAAATCAATTAAAATTTTTTACGTCCAACCATTCCAACCTTGTTTATGTCTCTGCTCCCATCTACCAGGGTGGTTCACAAATGGAATTCCCTATATATGCACATAAAGTATTTTATAAGAGCCAGCAGGACCTTAAACACAGTCCAGATACGGTGGAACAAAAGAGGCTGAGTAATATTCTCCCAAGGCCACATAAGGAAGTGGGATTGCTTTGAAAGGCTGGACTAGTGGGTTGAATTGAGGAACTTCTTTTTGCCTTCAGACCTCCCATTATTAGAGGTTCATTCAATGCTAATCTGCTGAATGAATGCTGCACAAGATGCTAAAGAGAGAGCTAGCGCTGACGATAAGTGCATTCAGACCGGATAGTCGGGTAGATTCGGTTTGATTGGGGTCTAAAATTGCAACATTTGTTACATTTTCAGAACTGTAGTTTGCATTCAACCTGCTCTGTGTCAAACGACTAAAACTAACTGAAAACCTGTTCCCCCCCGTCGCCTGTGGTGGCGCTGCACCAAGATCTACTGAAGGAATTGACACATCATCTCTTAACCAGCGCAATTTCCTTCTTCACAAAAAGTAATCAAAAACGGAGTGGTGTCAGATTTTAGCGGTTGTAGGATTTCTTCATTCATATACATTACTGGTTTGGACATTGCCTGTTAGCCGCTAACGCTAGCGACGCTCCTGCAGGTGCCGTTACTGAGCGGTGAGTCTGTCCACTAAACCAAGCTGTTCCAATGCGGGATGAGCAGGAATCTGTCACAAAATGATTGCAGCGCCTTTATTTCTTACCCGATTTCTATAAACATGGCTTAAATTAAAGCTGAGAAAATTGCTGATGTTTGTAAGTATTCTCTTTTGATATAAATCTATAAACAGTTTGGTTTCTATCAAGATGCAAGAGAGGACTAAGATTGTTCTTTTATATTGGTGAATAATTACATAATTGCTGCTGTTAATTTTATTAGTTTATAAAAATGTAACAAACCATCACTCATATATTTTATATAAGGGACATATGAAATATGTCATCCTATTTGATGATTAAATGTTCAAACAACCGAGGCAATTAGTCCCATTTTTGTAATTTATTAAAGGTTTAAAAATTACAGCAGCTGCAGAGCGCCACAGCAATGGGTTTTAAGCTGATAAACAGTAAAACAACTTTAAACCATTTATATTCTGCTTTTCCTCGCTTTCTGTATCGGCACGCAGACCAGTTGCCATGACAATCGACACATCTTCGCTAACCCGCAGAGCAGAGTAATATATTGACCAGAATGTCCTGCACTGTTGCTAACTTCCTGCTTTTGGAACGATCTCTAGTCAGGTTGCATTCAGACCGTTTTAGAGTCTACTTCAACCGGACCGAGACCTAGGTTTTAAGGCAGATCGGACTTCGCTTTTTAAGTCTATTTTGGAATTCAATTTTGCATTCTGACTTCCCCAAAAAATCGGACTTTCTGGACAAACGGATTAAGAGTCTGATTCAGGACTCTAAATCCTGGGTTGGTCTGAATGCACCCTATATTTAATATGGTTCCCAATGGGGGCAGGAGTGACATGCTTGCGTTCACGGAGTGTTGTAAAGAAAGTCGTAAAACCTACGCCAATGACGCTCATATTTCCTGAAAGTAGACGCCTGTGGCTACGTTTTGATGCATAAATTATTTCTGTAGCGTGAAGTATGTAAGAACAGCAGCATTTTGTTTAAGAAGCTTGAAAAGGTGTCAGTTACTAGAGTGCGCACTCTGTCAGTTGAAGAATTCCGCCATTGGATTACATTGTAAACCTGAAAACGGGCAAACATTTGCATAAGACTTAAATTGTGATTTTAGAATAACTGTAAGAGATATCAAAAGGCTGAACCATTTGAAGATAGCTTGACATCTTCTGATTTGTTTAAAAGTTGAATGGAGTTTCTAGGCAGAAGCAGGCAGAAGTGGCAAGCGGTCAAAGAGCACAAAGACTTAGCTGAATTTAGCTGAATTTAGTGGAATTCTGAAGGATTTCAATGTGTTTTTTTATGGGGCTGAAATATCCATAAAAGTTAGAATTAATTTTTTTTAATATATAAAAACTGAAATCACCAAAAGATAGCAGAAGTCTCCAGAAGAAGTTGACGGTTTTGATATATGAATTGTTGAAATTGGTTGAAGAATGCACATTTTCTTTAGAGAAAGATGCTCTAAGAGTTTCAGACAAAAAGACTGGTACATTTTTAATGCCTAATTTATCATCTTCAGAATAAAACAAAACAAACTATTATGATTAATGTTAAGATCATATCACCTGTTCCTATGCATTTAAGTCTACAGGGACTGAACTGGAAATGGAAGAAGGTTGATGATGTGTCTGGTGAACCATTTCTGTATTGATTAGGTCATATGCTTTATATTTTTATCCAAGATACCTGACAAATTTATCATTTGTTTTTACACTAGAGCCTGGCAAAAGTGGAAAAATGCACATATATGGGGTGTTTGCGTATCCTTAAAGAAGTCTTAAACTTATACTGAAAATCAAGGCCTTAAAATGTCTTGAATTTAATTAATGAATGTTAGCTGGCCTTAAATAGATTCTTTTTTTTCTGTCTGTCAAATGTTTGAATCACATGCAAATGTTTTCATAGCATTCTGTAGCATAATTGCAGTTGAGGCTATCAATAACTAGCTACTAGTATACCCTTGCTATCTAGTTCTTTTTTTTATCTCTCACATTAGCACAAAGCCAGATTTCTGTTTTTGCCATGCTGGACTGTAATGGTGCAAGTTCCCACAACAACCCTGTGTATCTACAGCTTTTTGATCTTAAATTTAATTCAAGCTGGCATTTAAAAGGTCTTAAAAAGTCCTAAATTTGACTTTATTAAACCTGCAGATACCCTGATATGTGACCTCTGCAAGATTTAATGATCAAATGCAGATTTTTGTTAAGCAGCCTGGTCCCAGTCATGTCACATTTATCTAAAATTTACACCACTGAGGTGTAACAGGTGGCAGGAAGCAGGGAGACTAAATGTACTGCAACAGACAAACAGGCATGGTAGACATTGTTGATTCAATCATTAATAATTCTGCTACTTTGAAGATTCAGAATTGATAAACATCGCCCTCACATCTTCCTCTGAACATGTGGGTCGCTTCGGGGCCATCGATTGTTTCCGTTGGTGTCCAATAGTGGCCGCATTTAAGCTCTAATGTAAACAACCAACCAAAAAATTGGATTCCAGCTAAATAAATTGCAACATTATACCGGCAGTGTGAACATAGCCTCATCTCACTGCCGGCAACGTTTACCAAACTCAACATGTTTATGGTTGTTATGACGGTAGAACAGAAGAAAAAAGGCTTTTTTCTGGCAAGGCTCCCAAACAACCAGTTGGCATGTAGATGACATCTAATGGTTTCTATGGAGGCCGAATAGCTTTAACAGGCCACTTTGTGCTGCACATCTCCAACAATTAGCTTTATAGATGTTGGGATTATTTTATTGAATTTATTCAAGTTTTCTAATAATTTGGGTATAATTTGTAGGACTTAAAGATGCATGTTAATTATGGAACTGCTATAAAGAGTGAATGTATTTTAAGGCTTTTTTCACATCTTTCCAGGTGTTTTTTTTTATGGGAGCACAAAAAAAAAGAAAACAGGACATTTAATATATTAAGTGAACCGTAGAGCAAGTAAACATTTTATTGCCTAAAATGCAACACTGTAGCATTCCTTTAGTGAACGGAGCAGAGGATGCATCTGCAGCTAAAACATGTTTCTAACATCAACATGTGAAAAACGCAGCCCTTTCTGTTTGACTTAAAATCAAAACAATGCAGGGCAAATCTTTTGGTTATTTTTGAACCAGAATTTGAACCAAGTGAAGCTAAAACTCTATGCTACTACACTATAAAACATTTGAGCCGCATTTAGTTGTGTCGACTATCTTCTACTCTTTAAGTCAAATAAATTCATCCAGTTTTAGATTTTGAACCTAAATGTGAGTTTGTGAAAGATAAACTTACGTTGTGTAAGTTGTGTTAACTTTTTATTCATTTTGTCAAACCTCCAAGAGTTTAATAAACTAGAGTTTTTAGGTTAGCACTTAAAAAACTGAAAGAAGAAAAAGACAGGAGTGGGAACTATTTCCCAGAATGCTTAGCGGCTTGTTTCTGTATCCTGAGATGGAAGAGCGTTACATTGATCTGACTCTTGTGTTTTATTAAGGCAAATGTTTATTTTAAAGCTTGAGGATAATGTCCTGTTCACACTAAATGTTTCTGAGCTGAATTCATTGCGATGTTTAATAAAATTCATCATCAGGTCAGAAATTTTGTTCATACATTTTGAAACAAGAATTTAAATTATTCTAAAGTAAAATAAGTTGTTATTTTAACTTGATAATGTGAGTAAAACAATAGAGAAATGTGGCTCTGCAGTTTTTTTCTTGCATATTGTGAAATAATTATTTGGTTTAAATAATTAGCTCTACACCAGCTCTACACCCTCGGCAGGGTCCTGGAGGGTGCATGGGAGTTCGCCCAACCAGTCTACATGTGTTTTGTGGACCTGGAGAAGGCGTTCGACCGTGTCCCTCGGGGAGCCCTGTGGGGGGTTCTCCGGGAGTATGGGGTACCGGGCCCTTTGATACGGGCTGTCAGGTCCCTCTATGACCGGTGTCAGAGTCTGGTCCGCATTGCCGGCAGTAAGTCGGGCTCGTTTCCGGTGAGAGTTGGACTCCGCCAGGGCTGCCCTTTGTCACCGATTCTGTTCATCACTTTCATGGACAGAATTTCTAGGCGCAGCCAAGGTGTTGAGGGGATCCGATTTGGTGGCCTTAGGATCTCATCTCTGCTTTTTGCAGACGATGTGGTCCTTTTGGCTTCATCAGATCGTGATCTGCAGCTCTCGCTGGAGCGGTTCGCAGCCGAGTGTGACGCGGCCGGGATGAGGATCAGTGCCTCCAAATCCGAGGCCATGGTCTTGAGCCGGAAAAGGGTAGAGTGCCTTCTCCGGGTCAGGGGGGGTGTCCTGCCCCAAGTGGAGGAGTTTAAGTATCTCGGGATCTTGTTCACGAATGGGGGAAGAAGGGAGCGGGAGATCGACAGGCGGATTGGCGCAGCGTCTGCTGTCAAGCGGGCGCTGTACCGGTCCGTCGTGGTGAAGAGAGAGCTGAGCCAAAAAGCGAAGCTCTCGATTTACCGGTCGATCTACGTTCCCACCCTCATCTATGGTCATGAGCTTTGGGTCATGACCGAAAGAACGAGATCGCGGATACAAGCGGCCGAAATGGGTTTTCTCCGTAGGGTGGCTGGGCTCTCCCTTAGAGATAGGGTGAGAAGCTCAGTCATCCGGGAGGGACTCAGAGTAGAGCCGCTGCTCCTTCACATCGAGAGGAGCCAGTTGAGGTGGCTCGGGCATCTGGTCAGGATGCCTCCTAGACGCCTCCCTGGTGAGGTGTTCCGGGCACGTCCCACCGGGAGGAGGCCCCGGGGAAGACCCAGGACACGCTGGAGGGACTATGTCTCTCGGCTGGCCTGGGAACGCCTCGGGATTCCCCCGGAGGAGCTAGAAGAAGTGGCTGGGGAGAGGGAAGTCTGGGCCTCCCTTCTGAAGCTGCTACCCCCGCGACCCGACCTCGGATAAGCGGAAGAAGATGGATGGATGGATGGATGGATGGTTTAAATTGTTAAATCAAGTTAAATCACCTTCAAATGTTTTACAGTGTACAGTGTCGTACATTGTAAAAAAAAGTTTTGTTTTTTTAATCTTAAATGCAAAATGTTTATATAGTTCTGGCTTCTTTAAAGCTCTGAGTGTGTTCTTTGAGCATATTGCCTTTTTTAAGTCTGTATACTCCAGTTAGCTATTAATCTTTACTAAATAAGCTGATTATTTCAATGATCAATTCATCACGATTAATCTAATTAATTGTTACAGCCCTTGTAAGCAGGGTCTTATTGTTATTATTGCAGCTATAAGGAGGTCCTGGGTTCGATTCCCGGCCCGGGGTCTTTCTGCATGGAGTTTGCATGTTCTCCCTGTGCATGACTGGGTTCTCTCTGGGTACTCCAGCTTCCTCCCACAGTCCAAAATCATGACTGTTAGGTAAATTGGTCTCTCTAAATTCTTTCTAGGTGTGAGTGAGTGTGTGTGCATGGTTGTCTGTCTCTGTGTTGCCCTGCGACAGACTGGCGACCTGTCCAGGGTGAACCCTGCCTCTCGCCCGGAACGTAGCTGGAGATAGGCACCAGCACCTCCCAACCCCACAAGGGACAAAGGTGTAAGAATGGATGGATGGATGCCTGATGAGAGATTTTGACTCCTGGTGTTCACCAGTCCAATGGTGTTAATTATCTAAGTACTGACACAACAATCATACAAAACAGCCATTATTCCTCAACTTTTAAATTGATTTCCTCCCAAACTCTTTTCTTCATCTCTGAGCAGTGGTGAAAACTCAAACATCTTTCAAGCTTTATTATTATTACTATTCTCCCTAATACATCCTGGATAGGTGGTGCCATTCTGTTCGGTGCATTCTCACACTGGAACTCCACAAAAATTAGACGCCACTTTCTGCACACCTGCATCCAATTACGCTGCGAGCGTCTTATCAATCTTAACTACGCCGTCTCATCAGCGCTTCTGCACTTTAAATGCCTCTGTTGGGAACTTCCTGCTGAACCGATGGGGCAGAGCCAAATTACGCACTCACTCGCAGAGAAAAAAGAAAACTCATGTAAGTTACTGAACTGCACTCCGAGATAAGAGGAGGGAAACGCTGATTTCGATTTATGGTGAAGAGAGCAGCTAGACGCTTCACAATTATCTTCTGTGGACTGTGTAGCATTTAATTATAATTAAAGGTTTTAGCTTCCTGCAATTTGTTCCTTCAGTCAATACTTTTATGGGTTGTTCTTTTAATTTATAATTCAAGCATTTGTGTCTTTCAGAATTAGAGTATTAAAAACATTGAGGAGGAAGAAAATCACTCTTTGCCTTTTGGAGTCCAGAGTTGCTTCAAATGATTATGTTCAACACACCCTGCCATCAGCACGGCCATCATTATTCCCACAGACCAACTCACGTCTCAAAGATTATTACCTTGTGAGCTTTGTAGATGTTCACACCTTTGGGCTTTGATTTGGCCATCTTCTTTTGGTCTAGTTTCTCATGCAAATACCTGAAATAAGACAAAACTAACCTACAAGTAACATTTCAGCAAAACATAGGAGCTTGTTTTGAGTACACTTTTTTCACTTCCGTTACCGATATCTGACGTTTGGTATCGGGCGATACCGATATCTGAAGTTTGGTATCGGGCGATGCCAATATCTGAGGTTTGGTATCGGGCGATGCCAATATCTGAGGTTTGGTATCGAGCGATGCCAATATCTGAGGTTTGGTATCGGGCCATGCCAATATCTGAGGATTTAGTATCGGGCGATGCCAATATCTGAGGTTTAGTCTCTGCCGATACTAATCCAATACAGAAAAGCAGAGCTGAATTGACTTAAAACGCTTCTTTTTTGTTGTTTTTTTTACAAAAACAGACATAAATGTACTGAATTAAATTTTTATTTTATAGCTCTACAATCTTAAATACACCAATAGCTTCACAAGCTTGGTCAAACATGTAAAAACAACACAACTTTAATTTGTTCAGTCGATGCAATTATGAGAACAGCCAATGTAAAGTGAATAATAAAAAAACTGAAATTAACAGGTTGACTACCATGATTAAATATGTAAAAAAATAAACTGCAACAAACCTTCTTTCAAATGGTTCAGAAAGCATAATAAGGAATCCTAAATATAACTTAATATAAATAATAAAGCACAAAACAGAGTTAAACTGAATAGATTAACCCTTATGGATCAGGCACATTGTCATCGTTACCTGATCTAGAATTTTTATCAATACTGGGACCAATACAGGTATTAATATCGGATCGATGGGTCTCTAGTTTTAAGTCAATAGTTACTGAATATTGACAAAAAGTACTAGTTTGTTTTTTTACTTACAACATGGGAAAACGTCTTGTTATAAGTGAAGAAATACTACTGAACAGTTACTTGAAAGTTAATTCTGTCTTATTTTAAGTTTATTAAGATATCTGCACTAGAAACTGCACTAAAGTGTTTGATAAGATTTTTTGTTTTTGGGTGTTTTTCCATGAGAGTGAATGGAAAAGTGTGACCAGGCTTTTGCTTTTACATGAAAGGTAAATCTATTTATTTAGACCCCCTCCCCCCCATTATCCATGATGAAATATTATTTTTTCTCAGGTTTTTTGTCAACTTCCCGTCTGCAAAGCAGTATTTCAGCCAGTTCCAAGACATGGAGGACCCTGAGGAGATGGAGCAGAGCAGCCAACTGCGGCAGCATGCCTGCAGGGTGATGAACGCGATCAACACTGTGGTGGAGAACCTCAACGACCCAGAGAAGGTTTCCTCGGTGCTGGCCCTGGTGGGAAAGGCCCACGCCATCAAACACAAAGTGGAACCCATATATTTTAAGGTAGAGATTTCCTTTTTATTACTGTCTTATGGCCAAATGTCTTTTCCTTCCTACTTGTCCTCCATTCAGTTTTAGATTACAGATTTGTACTTATTTTTATTACGCAAAATTTACTTTTTACATGTTTTTATGCTTCCATTTGGGTTTCTACAGCTTCTGAAAAGAGAGCAAGAAAAAAAAATACCCAGCAGTTTTTTGGCAAGAAGTTTATGTTTGAATTACCCCTTTCAAAAACCTTCTGATTGTTAAGTCACAATCAACAGAAACTGTGTCGTTACCTAGCAACCCCAGCTGAGCCTCGCCCATCACCTAGCAACCCAAGTGGAGCTGCAGAACGTTTGGTCAGTTGATTTTATTCACTGTACAATGGCTGCTAGAAAAGACAACTGTTTTTGTTGTTGACTTACACTTGGTGAGTTCTTGTTGGTTGTAGAGGAGGCTCTAATTCTGCTTTTCGAAGCTGTTAGGGTGTATAATGGCGAATCTGTTTGCAACCATTTTGTAAGTGTAAACGTTGAGTTGGGGAATGTGGCAAAATAGGCAGAACTGACCAGGCTGAAATCTAATTATCTGAGAATGATTTTGTGCAAAAATTGTAAAGACCATGTTTTATAAAGCCCACAAACATAAACTAACCTGTTCAAGGAAGCGTAACAGGTCACCTTTAATAGGCCAGTGCTGGCTTTCTAGATGCAGTTATGAGGAAAACCTTGGGTGATAAGTTTTAAAGAAAAAGTGCATTTTTCTCTGTATGTTTCTAGCTGTAAAATGGTAAAAAAAAAAAGTACCTAATTCAGGCTGGTTTTTTCCTCCGCATTACTGCAGCACAGTAAATGATCCTGGAGGTCAGCTGAAGCGAGGCTGCCAGTCGCTTCACAGAAGTTTGTTCCAGTAATAAATGTTCTTTAAAGAGTTTAAAAGGTGCTTCGGAGTTATGTGAAAGCCTCCAGTTGATCAGAGATTGGGCAATTATGAGAAAATGGTTGGGGTAATATTATAATAATGTACCGCATACCTGCTAGACGCAGAACTCTGGAGAAAAGTACAAAATAAGTTTCGAAATATTCTTTTATTAGTAGATCTACGGTTTATAGCTCAATCAGGAATGCAGCTGCGATTAGAGCATCTTTTTCACTTCTACTGCTTTTTAAAATTTGTTCAAGGTTGTCTATTGTAATTAGTAAATAAATGACAAAAAAATCTGAGATGGCTCATAACTCAACAAAGCTTAGTGATGCTTCTTTATGCTGCACGATGGTTAAAAAACCCAGTCCAGTCAGACCAGGAATAATGATCAGAAACACAACAATGGTACAAACTGTTCATAAATAGCTGCTATTATCCATACAAAAATCACTCCCAGAAAATTATTGATTGAGTCTATTCAGGTATTGTGATGAGATTTCTATTGCTCCAAAATCTAAATGTGGATGCAATCAGATCAGAAGCCTGACGCTTTTATTGTAGAAGAAGATGCAGTTTCTGTTTCTCTTATATTCTCTATTTGGCAGAATGTGTGTGTGAACAGAGTGAGAACATCCATCACAGCAGCACACACCCACTGCAGAATCAAAAATTAACCTAACAGCAAGGTTTGGGAATGTGATGTTAGCCTCACTTTTAAAGGAGAAGGATTATGCAAAATCGACTTTTTTTTATATAGCTTTGTATCATCTTATAATGTTATTCTCTCATCATCGTCATACCTGGAGTGTTGCTTTAATTCTTTCATCCATGTTTGAGAAATCCTTGAATCTCCCATGGCAACCATTCTGCGGTGTCTAAATGCTTGCTAATACAAAACACCGAATGTTTTCCCAACGCTCCTCCTAGGAGCCGCTCAGCTCCATCAGACTAGCGGCAGCAGCAGTTGGTGCAAACACTTGGTGGAATTGATAGTCCGCTTAACTTGTCATACAAACTACAATGCTCCTAAGAACGGCTGTACACAACATCAATGGATAGCGTCAAGGCAGGAGCTTCTTAAAGAGACAGAGGCTAATTTCAAGGCATCAAATATGGCTATGATAAGGGGATCTATTATGCAAAATTCAAATTTTGCACATTTTTGTAATTCCACTTGGGTTTCTACAATAGAAGCAGTTAGACAGATGTTAAAAAAACATCCAGCCATTTTTTGGCAGCAAGTTCATGTTTTATGGTGTCTGGAAAACGAGCTGTTTCGAAATCCTCCCATTTGTTTAGTCACATTTGTCATCACTGCGCCGTTACTTAGCAACCCCAGGGGAGCACCTGCACATTCGGGCAGCTGGTTTTACTGTTGTAGGTGATGTACAACGGCTGCTGGAAAAGACAGGTGCTTTTTTCTTGACTTACCATGCAGAAACCACTTGCTGCCTTGTTGTTGGTTGTGCAGGAGGCTCCACTTCTGCTTTTCAAAGATGTACGGTTGTATATTTGCGCATCTGTTTGTAGCCATTTTCATGTGGGCGTGTAAACGTTGAGCTCATTTGGATTTAAAGTGACAAGACGCCCTCAAGCAGCTTATTCTGTAAGGAGATGAAAATAGAAATGACTGAGCAGTAAAATCTCATTATCTAAGAATAATTTTATAAAAAAATTTAGTAAACATGTTTTGTATAACCCATAAATGTATCCTAACCTGTTCATTCTCTTTGTCCCACCCAGATCCTGAGCGGAGTGATCCTAGAGGTGCTGTCTGAAGACTTCCCAGACTTCTTCACAGCAGAGGTGCAGTTGGTGTGGACCAAACTGATGGGGGCGCTGTACTGGCATGTGACGGGGGCCTACACTGACGTGGGCTGGCTCCAGGTCTCCAGCTCAGCAGTGTGAGAAATCAGGAAGATGATAGAAGTTTTTGTTGGAGAAATAAACAGCTGCATGTGTGAAAGATTGGGAGTTTGGTTTCACAGATATGGATCAGATTAACGCAGTAATCCATGCAACATTCTTCCACACTTTGGTTGCGTTTTGGTGCTGAGCTTTTGTTGCTACGCTGCAGAGGTCAGCAAGATACCGAGCGATATAACTAGACATCACCTTAGCTCATGTAAGTGGTGTTTTAGTACATGCGTCTTAGCGGGGGGAAAAAAGGATGTTTTTTTAGTACCCATCATCCAGTTCTTCTACAGGTAACTCCTGTTGCTCCAGATCATAGAAACCATGACTCTGTGTGTAGCATGAGTGCTTTCTTATTAACGAACTGCCACGTGTTTAGGCACGCAACTCTGAAAGCTTTCCGATTTCACTTATTTCTGTGGTGGTCAGTCTTAGCTGTATCTCAAGGTCTGTTAAGCTTTAGATGAAAACACATGTAGTTAAACATGAAAACAGATGTACAAATCTTGTCTTTTCAAATAATATTTTATTTTCTGGAAGACTTATCTTCTCAAAGAAGGCTATAATTAAATGGCAAGAGTATCTGATAACATTTTGGCATTGTGAGATGAATAATTTTATATGTTACAATTCAATCCTGTTTTTTGATGACATGTAACCTACAAAACTTTAAGTCTTGTTCTTTCTTTTTGGTAGCAACACAAACAGGGTAGGGATGAAGTGGAGTAGATTTAATCAATGTTCTACTAACGCACACATCAAGGTAATCCCACGCATTTTCTGTACTAATCTAGGCAACAATTGGAGTTTTCTCTCTGAATTTACCGTCTTATCTAATATACAATGTAAAACATGTAGCAGCTGTAAAGAGAGGCTTCCCATGCACACAGTTTTGCTGCATGCAACAAACGTTTTTTTCCCCACCAATTTAACAGCATCTATATTCAGTCCAACAAGAGTTGGTGTCTTTTTAAGACAGATATGTTTCTCCTCAGATTTTGCAAAACAAAAACTGTCAGTATAGCCTGTTGGATTCCAATCAGAAACGCTGTAATTCACTAACGATCCACCAGCAGGTGGCAATGACACAAACTACATAAAAATTTAAAGAGAAAACATACTAAGCATGGCTAAAGCATTGCTAGGCAAAAAACATCACTCAAGTTTCTTTGAAACAATATTTTTACATTTAAAATTTAATGGAAAAAATGTTGAAATAACCAATTTTTAAAAAATAGCTTCACTGTTGTGAATCATAGCGCAGAAAGTCAGACTGGCAATGTTCAAAGGGAGCTTTTAGGTTATTTTTCATTCCAGAAAACTAACCAAAACTTTTCCCCACCTCTACATATTTGTTTTTGGGCCTATATTTACCATACAAGTCTGGTAGTCATATCCTGGATGGCTGCACTGACTATTATAAGCCCATTTATGGGGAACCTGCTCTACCACTGAGCTAAGCAGCACCAATAAAACAACAAATATGCAGTCCTCATGAATGCACCAAAAACTGTTTTTAAGTCTTTTCACCTGGAAAAGATTTTCAAAAACCTTTTCAAAAGATTTTTTAAAAATTTATTTATCTGACTTAATTTGCTAAATTAATTTATGCAATTAATTGTATCTACAAGTAATTGGATAAAATTTATAAAATTGTATCTAATTAATCTTGGATGAAATTAAGATTAATTTTCTCTAATATTAACTTGATAAATTAGAAAAAAAATGATAGATTTTGTCTAAAATCAATCAATTTCAGATAAAATTGATTACCTAAAATACCAACTCAGTCTGCAGCTGAAAACCAGCTAAAATAAGATTGGTTGGTTGGTTTAACTAACTATAAACCTTTTGTGTCTTACTTTTCCTCAAACTTATTGCGATAAAACGTCCGTCTGCGTTCAGTAAACCATCTCTGGTAATAACAGATAACATCACTTCAATAAAATCCAGACTATCACTATAAATGGTACATAGCTACTGTTGCTAAGCTAATGTTGTATTAAACTAAAACAACTAGAATAGAAATTGATGTTTCTATATAAAAATGTTCCTAAATGCTGAGCTTTTTTTCTGGTAAAACCTGAAAGAAGCATCTTTAAAAGTGGCTCCTTTAAATAAAACATCATGATGCAGTGAAACAGGAAGTGGGCTGTTAGTGTTTGACGCTCCAGCTCCTAACGGGACCATGGACCTGCTGACTGTTAATTGTCTCCAACTGCAGTCTACTCATGTTCAGGTCACCCCTTTCTCTTTCTCTATTAAATGTCTTGTTTAACTTTGCTGGAGTGTTCTTTGTAAATGTATACAGTGGGCACATGTGGACACTCTCCTGCATTTGTTTACAGCTCAGTGACATGCAGACGTGCTGTGGTGTTGAAGAAGGTTTTCTGAGTGCTTTTTTTTTTTTGTCTCGCTTGTCATTTCAGAATACAATTACCAACAGTGTGAAAAGTGAGAACTTTAGCAATCACACACATTCACAAATGTACAAACTAAAGGCTTCTTCAATGTTAATATTTACATTATTGTCAGACGGTTTACTTCCTGTATTTAAAGTCTCCATTAGGGGCCTTAGCAGTCCACTTAAGAGTTCCATAAAAAAGAGGCCTGCAACTTAAGATTTCTGGTTGGTTTATTTTATAAAGTGATTTCCAAATGCATGAAAAATGCTCAAGCTGCCTCCCCCAACTTCCTTTATATTGGTCAACTTCAACCTGCTCTGTATCAGTAGCCATCTGTGAATCATGCTCCACTCAGTTCAGCTCTGCACAGCAAGGAAATCTGTTTAGGATGGACATTTGATCAAATCTCTAGTTTGCATCTGCTCTGGTGATGTCCCACATCTCCCACATAACCCCCATCAGCATCTGGCATTAATAAGGAGCTAATGAGTCTCCTCTTTTCCTCGTTGGGTCGTTTATCTCCTGTAGCTTCCTATTGTCTCTGCTGGGAATTAGGGTAAAAACAATTATGACTGGACAGATGGTCTTAAACCTGCCGCAAAGCGTCGCCATTCACAAAAATGGGAATTTATAGGAAAGGTGTTTATTGAGGTGAAAATGATTCCAATATAGTCAAATTCTAATTGGATTTACAAAATTTTTCCTTTGAGAATTGGTAACAAAACAAACAAACTTAAAATAAAAACTTTTGATACTCAAAGGGAATAAATTGGTTCCACTGACAAAGGTTTGCAATTATAAATACTGTTTCAATGCTTTATGGAAATGTGAATAACTATCTGGCGAAAAGGTTGGCTAGATGAGCAAATTAACAAATATATAGATGACTAGACTGATCGATTGGTAGAAGTATGACTGAACATAGACGACAGAATGGATGCAAAAAGTCTGAAAATATAAATATGGATGAAGGGATGGGTGGATGAATGAATGATGTGGACAGCGATTCAGCAAATAAAGTTTAAAGATGCTAACATATTTCCAGACTCTTAAGGACAAGTGTCAAACTCAAGGCCCGTGGGCCAAATCTGGCCCGCCATAACTTTTTATGTGGCCCTCGAGACTAAACAATAAGTTTGCTTACATATTATGTCATCAATCAAATCAATGCAGTTTTTATCTGTTTACTGCCAAATTATTTTAATCAATCCCTCCAGTTTCTTGAGGATTACCGTGGAAATTCATGCAAAAATTGACAAATCCCTGCACTTTTTTGCATTATACATAATTGGGAGTTTATTGCAGAATTTTCTCAAATTGTCAAAAACTTTCTTACTTGTACTAAACACCTTAATTTGATCCAAATACATTTTTGATACAATCCATGATCTATGCAGCGAGTATTAAAAAGTTGCATTTACCGTCATAAATAGGTGCAAATATCGCAAATATTTCAAAATTAGTACCACAAGCACTTTAATTTTTATTGCAAAAAAAAAAATCATAAAAAGAATCACGAAATCCTGGGGGGACTGAGAAGATGTTTAATAATATTATTTAATTTAAAAATTCATTGATGTTTTAAGAGTTTGTAAACAGGTTTTATCAATAAATTCTGGAACAACCGGCCCTTTAAGAGCATTCAAGATCTTGATTTGGCCTTAAACAAAAATGAGTTTGGCACCCCTGCTCTAGGAACTCTGATTATTTCCATCTCTCTGCTTTAAATCTACATTTTTGTCTTTATATACACTACAGTTTCTCTTGATTTACTATTCCAGAAGAAATAAAACGAAATTCAAATAGCATTTTCACAGCAGACTGTGACATTTAAATTGCCGTGGAAAAAAAGAGCAGAATTGGAACTAATAACCTCAACAATTGCTCCACTTCAACAGTAAAGATAATGCAGTTAAAATCCCATGAAACAACAGAGTGGATAGTCTAAATGGTTTCTCTTTTCTTTCCTACTCACGGTGTTAAAATGACTTGAAAATGGGAAATGGAAATGAGTTTCCCCAGAGCACTTCCTCTACGACCAACTGGTGAACATTAATAGTAAATACCTATTTATATCAAAACAGTAGAGACATCAAATCTGAAAGCAGTTAATATGTTGTTTTCCAGTTACTACCACTGGTAAAGTTAAACAGTCAAAACAATAACAGCAATAATTTGGGCTGTCATAAGAGAAAACAAATGGGGGTTCATTTTTAGATTATATTTTCACCATGTTATTCAGTCATTTATAAATGTCACAGTTCCAAACTAAATATTTAATTGGCAAGCCAAGGATTCAGTTTGTACTACTACAAATTACATATCTAGCTTCAAACTAAATATTAAGTTAGCAAGCTAATTAGTTATCTCCAAACTAAATATTAAATTAGCATGCTAAATAGTTATCTCCAAACTAAATATTAAATTAGCATGCTAAATAGTTATCCCCAAACTAAATATTAAGTTAGCCAGCAAAATAGTTATCTCCAAACTAAATATTAAGTTAGCCAGCAAAATAGTTATCTCCAAACTAAATATTAAATTAGCATGCTAAATAGTTATCCCCAAACTAAATATTAAGTTAGCCAGCAAAATAGTTATCTCCAAACTAAATATTAAGTTAGCCAGCAAAATAGTTATCTCCAAACTAAATATTAAATTAGCATGCTAAATAGTTAGCCCCAAACTAAATATTAAGTTAGCCTGCTAAATAGTTAGCTCCAAATTCAATAATAAACTAGGCAGCTAAGTAGCTAGCCCCAAACTCAATATGAAGTTAGCCAGGTAAATAGTTAGCCACAAACTAAATAGTAAGCTAGCTAGCTACATAGTTAGCTTCAAACAATATTAGTTTGGAGCTACATATTTTGTTTTCATAATATGAAATTCAGCCAGCTAATTACATATTAATTTGAATATGAATGAATAACATGGTGAAAATGACTGAAAAGTGAACCGCCATTTTTTTTCTCTTATGACAGGCTGAATAATCTGAATTATTGCTGTAAATCTTTGACTATAACAGCACCCTATAGAGGACCTCTGAGAAGAGTTGTACCCCAAAATAACGAGGTACTGTTCACATTGAAACATGGAACTATACTGGTCTGCAGCACAAATTATAGCACCGTGGTTTATTTTATCATCAACAACAAGCAGGTATTGTTTGGACTTCCGGTACTTTGAGACATCTGGACATTTCAGCCAGCTGCAGTACTTCCAGTGAACTGTGATTGTATCTGTGCAAAATATAAACTGTTAACTCAACCACTAACAAGCTTTGGTAAAAATCTGTGAACTAGCTACTCAAATTTATGCCAAACCCTTTATGCCAAATCCACCTTGAGACTCTACCCATGCATGGCTGTGCTACTATTACACCACAAGTTATTTTGACAGAAAACAGATCTCTTGCTCACACAAATGCGATGCTGCACACACATACATTACCATAACTGTCCAGACTTGGCTTGTAAAGGAGGTAAGTCAAGAAGGCAGCAAAGGTGAATCCCAAACTTCTGTCTCAACGTCAGACCCTCAATCTGTTGGCATAACAGGTGATTTTCTTCCTGGAGAAAGAGATTTTCTTCCAACAACAAATCATTGACTGCAGGATCAGGTTCCAGTGCGTAGCTATGTGCATATGAACGTCAAATCTTGCATAGTCCGCTGTATCCTCCCCATCAACAATATTTTCTTTTTTCCCCCAAACCGCCAGTCTTAATGGAGGAAGGAAAAGCATTCTGTAAGTCTGTGGTCAAAGAATACTCACTAAGTTTAGTTGACCAATCCCTCACCTTACCCCTCTCCCCATCACTCTCCTCTGTCTAACCAATCCTCTTCATCTCTCCTTCACACCCACTTATTATGTTTTCCTTGTACTAACTGTCATTCCTCTTTGCTCCGGAGCACACCTCCACTTTTACAGCCTCTCTTCTATACACATCACAATGTCATCTGCAAACATGACTTCCTCTGTCAACCTTTCCAACAATATTGCAAACAAACTTAAATACCAAGAGAAATCGTACAATTAGATGAGTCTAAACAAATCTGTTCAGCAAATTCTTACCCACTCTTTGCTATTTTACTCGTTCCTACCTCCTTTTCGTACCCATGTCAGATCTCGTATGCATTTTAAGTTTTTGAAGTTCACTTTCAATCGGAGTTGGCCAGATTATCCTTCTGAAATAAGATAAGACTTCAGACCAGATCAAAATAACTTTGAGTGGTCATAGTTATTTCTTGGACCATGAGTTGATTATACGAAATCACTAAACTTTGGAAACCATGTGAACCATGTGACTTACATGGTAAGTCACATGGTGTGTGCTGAGACATGCAGGGTTCGACTCCTGGTCCTGGACAACTTTAGGAATGTCTTACCCCTCTCTCTCTGCTCCCTTTCCTGTCAGGTTACCAACAGCCCACTAGAGGCAGAAAATCTTTAGAAAAGTTTATAAAGAAATAGACATCAAAGTGGGTAACAGAATATCCCTAAACTAGGTAGGAACTGACGAATAGTCGGCACAAAATGACAAAAGTGCAACGGTTTGACCAATGTTCAAATTAAACCAACCTTAACAGAAGGTTTCTATTCTAGTATGTTTGTGAAATGGATTTCCAGGACTAATATTTACTTTTGTCTGAAAGGCAGTGATCTCCCTGGCAACCATGGGTAACCCTGGTTGTTGGTTATTATTGTAAACGGCTTGTTTTAGTTTCAGTCCTGATGGACAGACACCGTCAATCAGTTTTACAACATGCCAGGCATGAAGAAATATCCCCCAAATAGTCAAACCTTCAGTTCAACTGTGTGTGTTAGAAATGAAAGGTTTAGATTATTTTAAATCATGGCACTCAGTCATGCATCTTAATACTGATCCGAGCTTGAAGGATCCATCTGTCACCAAACTCAACGCAACCTAAACTTTTGGGATGATTTAACCTTGTTTGTGGGATCTCTAATTTTTTAACATCATTTGTAGGCCTGTCGCGATAAACGATAAATCAATTAATCGTACGATAAATTAAAACTATCGACGTCATTTCAATTATCGGCATTATCGTCTCTTCCGGCCTTTTTCTCGTTCTGTTGATGACACCGAATGAAAAAAGGCTCAACTCCGGTTCTCTCCACTGACTCCTCCCTTCCTCATTTCCTTAGTGTAAAGCCCAGCGCACACGACACGATCTTAGAGCTGTCGGCCGATTGTCGGCCCATTTTCAAAACCTGAGAGATCACACAGCCGACAGAAATCCTAGGTATAACGGTTCGATCAGGTTCGGTCCTGCCGTGTGGTGTCCAACAATGGTCACAAAATAATGGCTACAAGTTTAGTTAACTAATTTTAAAACCAGGCATTAATCAATGCGTTACTACAGTCTACCTGCAATGCATGTGGCTAGTGTCAGCGTAAAGTCCTGACTGAATGAAAATCATTAGAACATATTTACATCACGTTAACGAAGAACAGCTGAAAAGTTACCGGGTTTATCAACTGCGGTAGCAATTTCGCTCCAACTCCTCCCCTTGTCATTTCTATATTCTTTGCATGTTGAATAAACATTAATGTTGTTTCCACATACCATCTCCAATGTCCGCTGGACTTCGGGTTGCGCCGTTTCAGCTGTTTGGGATTCCCCTCCGTAATTTCCCCTCAGAAAGCGCGGAGGAGAATTCGCGCTTTCTGATTGGCTACCTGTCACTTTCAACAGGTTGCGTTAAAGCGCCCAGTCGGGGAAAAAACCCTGATTTAGATCAGAGGGCAACGATGATTTACCGTAACACACCACACAATCTTAGAAAGACCAACGATCTAAGATTGTTGTAAGGGGAAAAATAGGAGCAAAAAATCATGTAGTGTGAATTATTGCATCAGGTAGTCGATGTGTCCATCTTCTCTATTTAAATCCAATTATTACTGAAGGGCAACATAATACACAGACTTCATAATCTTTTGGTTGAATGCAGTATTTATTTCCACTTTGGCTTTATGTTGTTTAGTTTTTATCAAGTACATTTTTTGTTAATGGAGACTGAGAATCCATTTTGTTTTTGGTTGTTTTGTTTATTTTGTTTATCAGTTCCAGTGTTAAATATTCTTTTGAAAATAAAGTGTATCTATCTTTGGCAGGAAATCGCATGCATTATTACGTCATTTCCATTACATCAGTGTAAAAAGGTCTTCAAACAATATTATCGTTTATCGCAATAATTTTTTGAGACAATTAATCGCTCAGCAAAATTTGCTATCGTGACAGGCCTAATCATTTGTACTTGTCTTTTGATAATTGTATAAAATCAGCTCCTCTCTTGGCTGACAGCAAAACTCAAAAGATAGTCCCTCCATAATGCTTCAGTTTGTCACAGTTCTTTCAACCTCACTTTAGGAAAAAACAGAAACATTCACATGGTGGTTTTTAAGCAATGTTAAAACACACAAACAGTCGTTTAAAGGTGTTTTCATTCCTGATAGTCCGGTTCGATTAACGACCAAAACTGCAACATTTGTTACATTTTCATCTGCTGCGGTTCGCTTTCACACTGCATTGTGTCAAACAAACCAAACACTTTGAAAAACCTGTTCCTCCCCTGGCCTGTGGTGGCGCTGCACCAAGAACTCCTCAAGAAAACAACAGGGAAACCTCTGAAGACGACACTGAGCACAACTTCCTTTTTAACGAATTGTAAACAAAATAGAGTGGTGTCAGATTTTAGCAGGTGTAGGGTTTCTCTTTTGTCTTTGATAAAAATAAAAAAAAAGAGCACCATTTCTCCCGCTAGTACGGAAGAGGATTAGGACCACCGAAAAAAAAAAAAAAAAAAAAGAATTCCGAGATTAAAGTCAGAATTCTGAATTTAAAGTAAGAAAGTCAGAATTCTGAGATTAAAGTCAGAATTCTGAGAATAAAGTCAGAATTTTGAGATTAAAGTCAGAATTCTGAGTTTAAAGTCAGAATTCTGAGAATAAAGTCAGAATTTTGAGATTAAAGTCAGAAAGTCAGAATTCTGAGATTAAAGTCAGAATTCTGAGATTAAAGTCAGAATTCTGAGACTAAAGTCAGAATTCTGAGATTAAAGTCAGAATTCTGAGATTAAAGTCAGAATTTTGAGATTAAAGTCAGAAAGTCAGAATTCTGAGATTAAAGTCAGAATTCTGAGATTAAAGTCAGAATTCTGAGACTAAAGTCAGAATTTTGAGATTAAAGTCAGAATTTTGAGATTAAAGTCAGAATTCTGAACTTAAAGTCAGAAAGTCAGAATTCTGAGATTAGTCAGAATTCTGAGATTAAAGTCAGAATTCTGAGATTAAAGTCAGAATTTTGAGATTAAAGTCAGAATTTGAGATTAAAGTCAGAATTCTGAGTTTAAACTCAGAATTCTTTATTTATTCATTTATTTTTTCGGTGGCCCTAATCCTCTTCAGTACGCTAGCGCTAGACTCACACAATTGTTTTGGTTTTATTTACCCAGAATGCCCTGCAGTCTCTGATCTGCTTGGCATTCACATGCATTTGAGGTTTTGGAGTTCACTTCAACCAAACAGAGACCCAGGCTTTTGGCGAACTAGTGTTTGCATCAGAGTTTGATTCACAAATCCACAAACGAACTGGACTCTGTAGACAAACCAGTTTGGTTAAAGTGGACTAAACAGGTTTGGTGTGAATGCCCCCTAAAAGCCACATTCCACTTTTACATATGCTGTAAACTGATATTTCTTGTGCTGTGGACCAGTATAAGAAACATATTTTGAGAAGAAAAGATTAGAACAGTAATTAAACCCACAGCTTATGTTGGCAGATGTTAACAGACTCCTCTAAAAAAAGATATTCAACTTAATTAGGGACATGTAAGACAAAGGCACACAGCGATGAGTCAGGCAGGTGAATAAAAATACATACGGTAGGCAAATGAAACACCCATTCCAGAAGCAGCAAATGTGTTTTCACTTATAAAAGGGTTCTTCTCTCTTTTGCTCGACTTCCAGCATCATCTTTCTTCTAAGGTTTCCCCTTAGGGGGGAATTAGTCAAGCTAACCTTACCAGAGTACCTCCGAGCCAGCTCACACACATGCAGTACGACACTTTAGGTAAAACTAATGTACGTCATTTGCTCATAAAGTCCTTTCACAGTGTATTTTTCTATTCAGCTATTCGAAGGCGTCACAGCATGTGTAGAACTGTGTTCTTGTTGTGCAATGTTCTGTTTCATCAGTTGAAAAGTCGGGACTTTATATTTTTCTAAATACTATCGCTTTAGAAGGGTTCTATGTATTTGAATATTGTTTATTTTAATGTATCCTGCGCTGTCAGTGGAAGCGACTGCAGTGGCTTTGTGGTGTTTGAGCATGTTTGCAGACTTGTACCTTCACACACGTCGTGAAAAAAAACCCCAATAAACTTTGCTTGTTAAGTTTATTCTGTCTCTGTCTTTAAAAGTCAACATTAGCTTAGAATAAATGGTTAATATTGATTATTCCAGATGTACAAATGTAGCAGAAGTACTTTATTATGTTAAAACCAAATGGGTTCCTGATTTTTAATCTTTTATTTTTACTAGTAAAAATTTAACTCCCTTTACACTGATAATAATAGATAAAATCCAGTGCAATTAACTAGCCACATATATTCTTATCTTTACACCCAACAAATTAAAAAAATCAGCTTTTTGCCACTTCCATACTAAATTGGACCAATACTTTTCAAAGCATCAAAGTTGAAAGAGGTGGATGGAGGAAACATGCAGCTTTAAGTACAAAATACTATAATTTACAATGCAGACAAGAGCAGCAGCCACTCAAGGCATGAATATTACATTAATTTTTGCACTTTTAAGATGCATTTCAGCCACTGTTTTTCTAGGGTGTAATGATAATACAACGACTTCAATAACATTTTTAAAAAACTAGAAATGAGAGCACAAGTTTGTATTCACTGTGATGGACTACAGAAAAGTTTACAAACACTCAGACTTATGCACACAGGCTCATATAGATTAATTAATCCCTGGTAATATTTAGCTGAAGGCTCCCCAGAAAGTTATACCTTAATTACATTTTTCATCGCCATCAACAACCTTCTGACAAAATTCTGGCTGGCATTGTGGACATTGCTAACTAAACCGTTATTTGCGCTAACTCTAAAGCACTGATTATAAACATTTGTTTAAGTGCTATACCAACATAGTGTGTAATAGAAGCCAATGCTAAAGCCCTATGAAACATAGTATTTAGCAGAAGTTAATGCTAAAGCAATATAGCATCATATTTAGCAGAAGCTAAAGTACTCTACCAACATGGTATGTAGTGGAAGCTAACACTAAAGTGCTATAAAACCCGGTATTTAGCAGAAGTTAATGCTAAAACAATGTAGGAACATGATATTTAGCAAAGGCTAATAAAGCACTCCATGTCATTATGGTATTTAGTGGAAGCTAATGCTAAACCCAGTATTTAGCAGAAAGTAATGGTGAAGCACTACACTAACATGGTATTTAGAAGTAGCTAATGCTAAAGCACCATGCTAACATGGTGTTTAGTGGAAGCCAATGATAAAACACTATGCCAAAATGGTATTTAGCATATAATGAAGAACTATACTTGATACCTACCATGTGTCAATGACTTGTTGCAACATTGTATATCGCCCTCTACAGGATGGAAGTGTGTACTGACCACCTACCTGTATGGTTTGAGCTTCAGGAAGTGATTCTTTGGAACTACCTTTAAAGATGTTAAAAAAAAAAATATGGCTAAAAAACATCTTGTGATTCTGGCATTTAGCAAATAGAAGTGAATAAGGTAACCCTAACTGACCGGAAACCGGAACGGTTTGGTGCGATTTTCTGTCTTTCTATAGATACATTTTATGCGTGTATTAAAGCTTCTGGTTTCAACTGTATGTCGATGATGAATGCATGAAAATGTCAGATCACAACAGGTTTAGAGATGGCAAATATATGGCAATTTTTTATATACTTCACAGAGATGTTGTCCAAATATAAATGCAAACACTCTAAAGTCAAGATTATATATATATCTATATATATAGATATTATATATCTATATATATAGATATATATATAAAACACTTCACTTCCACCACATTAAATTACCATTAATATGATTATAGCTGATAAAATAATGTAATTTAGTAACACAGGATAAAGTAAAAACAATAATATATATTATTTTACTGAAATATTGTAAGTATTGGGTAGAATCTACTTGCATTTAGTTGCTTCAGAAATCAAAATTTTACATAACTATTATGGGTCACAGCTGAGGAGGGTAAAAAGTGAAGACAAAAGTCAACATGCAAATATACAGAAGAAAGTTTCAGAGCGTGATTTAGACAGTGTTAGAGTCGCGGCTGCTTCGTCATGGTCTGCTGAACAGCTCAGAACATCGCAGGAGATCAAGAATGAGGTTTTACCCTGAGCCAGTCAGCCTTTGATAAACCACAAGCATTTCAAAATCAATTTTTTGGCCTCCTGTGAAGCTGCAGCACCGATCTGTAAACGTCCTGCATTGCTCTAATGGCACACACTCAACACAATGGCTGTTATTTTTTATCTCTTGATGTTAAAAGGATTCTGCTTTCTGACTACAAACAAAATTTTTTCTATCTTTCCAGTCACATACTGCTCTTAAAATCTAATTTCCTCAGCCAAACGTGAACTTGACCCAGATAACCCAGCTCAGCACGTCTCCAGTCTGCTTCTGCTCGGCTTAGACGCTCTGTGTAGCAGCCCCGCTGATTCGGGAAGAAATAATTAAAAGGAACAAGATGTAAATGTTCTTAATCAATGATTAATGGTTGTCTGTTCGCCGCTTGACGCTTCAGGCGAGACTTTTTCTGGGGCTCCAGTGGGAGGTTCACGCAGGGAAGAAGACACACAGTAATTTATTCACAAACTTTAATACCAAGCGCTGGAGAAACTCGTGGTTTAGTCTGAGCAGGGTGGTAGTTTGAAGTCCTGATAAAGAAAATAAAACATGTTTTGGTTAATCTGTTGTAGTTGGGCTGAAAATGTCTCTATCATCTGCTGCGAATCAAAGCAACGCTGCAGAAATCAATGTTACTTCTCCGGGGCCTGGTGTGATAATAGAAACCAAGCGAAACAGGTAAACAACATCACGAGGTTCAGAAAACAGAGGGTTGACACGACGTGTCACCATGGCGACACATTTTCTCACTGCGACTTATTGTCATTTTCAGATAGATAGCATTTATTGTCATTGAACAGAATTCAACGAAATTTCCATTGCAGCTCCCGTGCAAAAGGTCAAATATATACAGTATAAATAAGCAAACACACAATAATAATAATAACAATATATACAACTAAATTAACTAAAGGCACTCAACCACACCAAAGAAGTAGCAGCAGGTCCAATTATGGCAAAGTACAGATAATGTGACAGTGCAAAGTGCAGAACAATATGGCTGTGTGGGGATGGGGGATATGTATGTGTGACTGCGAGGTTATGATATGTGTGGGAGGGGGGGGCGGCAGGGAGTAATGGCTCTGACGGCTGTGGGGAAGAAACTGTTTCTCAGTCTATTTGTTGTAGTCCATATATTCCTGTACCGCTTGCCTGATGGCAGCGGCACAAACAGTCTGTGGCCCGGGTGGCTGGGATCCATGGCTATGGATCCAGCTCTCTTCTTGACCCAGGATGCAGCTGCATGATGCCCAAACACACCTGAACAAGCTCAAACATTTACAGTCAGCTGAGGATGGTGGCACATCAGGGCGGACCTTCCCTCCAACAGGAAGATGGAGTTTGTTTAGAAAGGAGAGAATAATCCTGAAAAAAAAACCTGTTGGATGTTGCAACAAGATGAGACTGACAACCATCTTAACCGTACAGTCAGAGCTACAAAGGAATAATCTAGACGGAAACATTTTCATGGCCCAAATTGTGAATTTGTGGCAAAAGTTGCAACATTTGTTAAATTTTGAGGTCAAACACTGTCAAACAAACCAAGCTAATAGGAAAACCTGTTCCCCTCCTCGTCTGTGGTGGCGCTCCATCCAGAGCCACTAAAGGAAACGACACAAAAACCTCTAAAGAAGACACTGAGCACAACCTCCTTGTTCAGAAAATTAAAATGGAGGATTTATAGGATTTATTTCTTTATCTTTGGTAAAAAAACAAAAACAAAAAAAAACAAGCCATTACCCAGAATGCACTGCACCATAGTCCGTTCCTGCTTTTCGAGCGGCCTCTGGTCCACTTTTATGGGGGAATTTTTCTGTCATAATTCGAGAGCACACATTTTCATTCTGAAAGCAGGATTACATGTATTTTCTTCTCAAAACTTCTAATATTTGTGCTTACATTTTCATTTTGAAAGCAGGACTTCATGTCTTTCTTCTCAAAACTTGTAAAGCTTGAACTCAAAATTTCTCTTTCAAATATTCACTGTGCTTTCTCAAAACTTTTTCCTTGCGCTCAAGACTTTTCTGCTCGCTTGCAAAACATTTTTTGCTCTCGCTTGGAACTGAAAAGTACCGTCGCCTGGCAACCTCTCAGCCAATAAATGAAAGTGTTGTACTGCTTTCAGATTGAAAACGTATGCTCTCGAATTATGGCACAAAAATTTCCCCATACACTTTTCCTTACCACATCAGAGATCGTTACAGCCGAACCGATACCTAGATTTGTAAGCGGACTAGAGTTTGTTTTTTTGGTCCGTTAAGACGTTCACGCCTTCCCAAACAAACTTTCTAAACAAACAAACTCAAATTTAATTACAGCGGACCAAACAAACTTTCTAAACAAACAAACTCAAATTTAATTACAGCGGACCAAACAAACTTTCTAAACAAACAAACTCAAATTTAATTACAGCGGACTAAACGGGGCTGGTGTGAATGTACCTTTAATACACAGAAACTCTCCACACAATTTGACTGACTGACTTCTTTTACAAAGATAGATTGGTAAAAGGTTTTGCTATCCAGTGCTCAGCTGGTGGAGACAGACCACAACAGAGGTATAACTGTAATGGCAGCCATGGATGATTCTATTTTTCACATTTCTCATTGAAAATTCTGCTTTTTCTTTCCTCTTCACAGTACGATCTACTTTGTGTTGGTCTATCACATAAAAATCAAACAAAATATGTCAAAGTTTGCATTGTCAAGTGTGAAAAATCTCATTTTAGAAAGGCTGTACTCTCCATCTCCTGTCTCTCCGCTGATTGTAAATGAATTTTCCATAATAAAAATTGTGTATGAATTCCCTCACTGATTGGTTTTTGTGAGCAGGTGCTGAGGGTTTCTGCGAATCGCCAGGTGTTCTAGATATAATCTGACACAAATGATTATAAATTACCTCTGTGTGTCTCAGCCTGTTTATTACAGCTGGTTATGAAGCTCCCACAGACTAACATCGAATGTATGATGCTGGTAATCAGCGAGGCGTCCTCAAAGCTGTGCAAATTTAAAGTTTAAATAGTTTCACTAAAGTGAAATCCAGAGGAAACAATCTAAATAGTCTGCTGCAGCTGTTTTTACACATTTTGTGTATTTTGTCTCCTCCTGTTTACCTGTTTCTCTTTACCAGCTTTGTGATCAAACAGGCAGGTTCTCATCTCAGTCCAAAAGCACCGCATGCTGTCAGTGTGCTGTGACCAACGTAAACATCGGTCAGACGCTGAATAAGCAGAAACACAAACTAATGGAGTCAACAAAGTGTCGTCTGAAACCCCAAACATGTTTTGAGTGAAAATAGCTTCCACATTTTGGTCTATAAGAGGAGAAAAATGAGAAACCAGCTGTTTGACCACATAATGGAGAAAATTGGAATTACAAAAAAAATTTCTTAAATTTTACTTAACTTTGATATATATATATATATATATATATTGCAATAGGATGAGGTTTTTGGATCGTGTCAAGATCAGAGTATTTCATAAAACACTTTTTTCCATCATATGAGTCACATGATCAGCAACTGAAAAGATGAAGGAGGATCATGGCACTGCATTTTTTTATAGAAAGAAACAAACTGATTTAATGCATAATTATTTTCATATGTAATTAATTAATTTTACATTAGCGGAGTAACAACAAAGTTTTTCCCATATTTGTAAAGCAAATGCAGCTACTATGTCACCTAGATGTATATTTTCTATGTAATGCAATTAATTTTATAACGTTGTGCCTTCAGCCATGACGGACTGAACTACAGGAAGATGGCATAAGTACTATTAATCCCACAATGCACTGGGTTAATTCTTTGACCCCGCTCCTAAACTTTTGTTGCTCATTCGTGAGTTTGACTCCAGTGAGAGGTTGTGTCTGGGCAGAGATAAATTAGCTTAAGATAAACAATTACAACATTGTTTGTTTATTTCACTGCGTTTCGATTTGTTCGGTAGGATTTTAATCCTTCAAAAATCCTACCAAACAATGCTATAAATAATATTTTGTAAATATATTTACCAGTAAAGAGCAGGGCCGGATTTAGGAGGGTGTGGACCCCTGGGCTTGAGCCACGGTGTGGGCCCTACTTAATCATGGTTACACAGTTGCACATAAACACCCACACAAACACACACACACCCACACACACGCACACACACACACACACACATATATATATTTCCATCCCTTTGGGTAGTTGGCGCTTGGCCGTGACTTACTTGTGGAATTGATCCTATCCACCAACCTCATCTACCTACAATGTCACAAAAATCAGCCATTGTCCACCATGAGAGGGCTGATGGACAGTCACCAGGTCGTCGTCTCCCCATGGAAGTGTTACATCAGCTGGAATCCGCTCCATTCTTCTACTTCTTCTTCTTAATGATTGCTTCTTAATTACTACACTGTAAAACATTTGAAGTTGGTTTAACTTGAAAATGAAAGTCCACCTGCTGCCTTGAAAATGCAATTTAAGTCGACAAGAAAATTGTTTTGGTTTTAACTCAGAAATTAAAGTTCATTAAGTTGATTTAGCAACAAGAAACACGTTGTCTAAACATTGTTTTTTAAGTTCATTAATCTTGAATTGTGAGTTTTAACTTAATGCTACAATTTAAAACAATCATTTCACAAAATGTAAGAAAAAAAACTGTCCTCACCTAAAGAGCCACATTTCTCTATTATTTCACTCACAATATCAAGTTAAAATAACAACTTATTTTACTTTAGAATAATTTAAATTCTTGTTTCAAATTGTATGAACAAAATTTCTGACCTGATGATGAATTTTATTAAACATCGCAATGAATTCAGCTCAGAAACATTTAGTGTGAACAGGACATTATCCTCAAGCTTTAAAATAAACCTTTGCCTTAATAAAACACAAGAGTCAGATCAATGTAACGCTCTTCCATCTCAGGACACAGAAACAAGCCGCTAAGCATTCTGGGAAATAGTTCCCACTCCTGTCTTTTTCTGCTTTCAGTTTTTTTTAAGTGTTGACCTAAAAACTCCAGTTTATTCAACTCTTAGAGGTTTGACAAAATTAATAAAAAGTTAACACAACTTACAGATGTAAGTTTGTCTTTCACAAACACATTTAAAATCTAAAACTGGATAAATTTATTTGACTTAAAGAGTAGAATATAGTAAACACAACTAAATGCAGCTCTAGTGTTTTACAGTGACCCTTTAGTTCAGCGTAGCTCAGATCAGCAGCATCATAGTTATGGAAAGACACCAAACATTTCTTGGCCGACGCATTTTGATGTTTTTCACGCAGGATCACAACACATCCTGTTTAGGCGACAGTCTGCGCAGCAGCAGATTGTTTCTGTTTCTTCTGGTTGACAGTCTTTTCTTATTTTCATTACTCAGTAAGCCAGTTAAACCTTTTTTACACTTCCAAATCCACTTTGATGACCTCTGAACGGGAACAAACACCCTGACAGCATAATCAGGATGGCTATAAATACTCACACATCAGATCTTTACCCGTCCTGTTGGACTCGGGTTATATTTCTTCTGGGCAGCGAGACGTGGATCCTCTGAAATCCGTCACGACGTTAGTCAGCGAATCTGCACAGCGCATACAGACAGACACTCACATGGAGGGCTTCAGGGAATGTCAAGTTGCAGCGATGTGGCTGTGCATCTCATCTGCAGCTTTGGGACAAACTCATGCCACCTAATTGGAAAAATCTCCAATTATTCAAACTTTGTGTCAGTGGAGAGACACTAAGAGATTCCTGACAATTAGGGCTGAAGCTTCACAGAGCCGGTGTTTTATAAAAACCAATGGCTCAAAGCAATAAGTGAGTAATTCTGAGTTTCTGTATAAAGTTTAAAGTGATGCGAAAATATATTTGTTCTATAAAATAATTCTTTGGTTTTTGTGAAATGTTTAAAATTGAACAAACTTGAAGAAAATATTTTTAATTCAGTTTAAACCTGCCTGACACTGTGAAAAGCTAAACTGTGTTTATTCTTATATTTTGGTTCAATGCCACTCCTCAGATCAAACAACATGAAATAAACTACGAGATCTCAGAAAGCAACACACTGCAGCCACATCTGAAGAAATTCAAAAACAAAGGAATTAACATCTATAAACATGGAAAGGATTATGCCAGTAACAATACCGAAATACAAAATCTCACCATTTTCGGTCTAGTTTACAGTGTAAATATCTTATTGCACTAGAAATAAGACAAAACTAACTTACAGGTAACTTCTCAGCAAGATACAGCATATTGTTTTAAGTCAATAATTTCTTAATATTGATGAAAATTACTAGTTCCATTGGTAAATTATTTCACTAAAACATGGGGAAAGTATCTTGTAATAAGTGAACTGATCTACCAGTGGAACAAGCACTTTTTAAAATCAATATTAAGGAATTATTGACTTTAACAAGCTTTTATATCTTGCTGAAAAGTTACTTGTTAGTTTTGTCTTATTACAAGTGTACCAAGATATTTGCACTGTAAACTCGACCAAAACTATGTGGTAAAATTTTGTGTTTTTGCAGTGAAGCATCTACAAATGGAGAGAATATGGAGCAAAATTACTAAAAGATCAGATCAAAATTTCACAAATGACTCCAAATTAACATATAATGCTCTCAGTGTTCAGGATTTAAGAAGCAGCATGCCACATTTACAAAACAGCGCCACCTTCATGTCTGGAGGAACAAAGACAACGAGTACAGAGAAATATTTTCAATATGTTAAGATATCGTGTTATCGTGGGGGCAATTTCAAGTTGGTCTGCGAGGGTTTATTTAAAACAGAAAAATTATTAGTTTATTACTTTTATAAAATGTGGAGTACTTATTACTTAAGGCCAACATTCAGCTTTATGCTTTTAATACCGGAGCAAGACCCAGAAAAACTCCTGTTAGTTTACAAATCTAAAACAAACTTAGAAAATATTTAACAACCCAGAACATGCATCAGACCCGGAGAACCAAAATTTAGTTTAATCAGAACAAGAATCCAACTTCTGTTTATTTGATATTTGAATTGAGGTTGAAATATGTGTCAGGCTAAGATTTTTCTTATTTTTAAATTATGAGGATGAAGTCACAAAATCACATGAATAAAGTAGTAATGTCTTGAGAATGTCAACACAAAAAACAAACCCAAAAAAAACTATCCAAGTTTTGTTTTCATTAAACAGCTTTTTTGTATTTTATAAATTATGGACTATTATTCTTAGTAAACAAGGGGAACCAATATGTAGTTTTATTCTTTTACCTTTTTGTCTTTGGTTTTGTTGTTTTGTATTTCCTTCTAAGTCATGCAAAGCACGTTAAACTGCCTTGTTGCTGAAAATGTGCTACATAAATAAAATACCTTACCTTAAGTGGTCCTAGGCATTAAATAGTTTGAGGAAACTGTCTGAATGCGATATTCACTAACCTTTCCTGCACCACTTTCCTGCCCAAAAAGTCTCATAAAATCCTTATCAGAAGAAGTTGTGAACACATGAAATCAGGATGAACGTCTTAAACTAAACGTGTGGGTTGGCTGAGTCAGAGCAGTAGGCGGCTCATTACTGTAACAAGGTTCAATCACAGTGAAGATGTTGATTAAAGACTCTGAACATGCAAACTGAGTGATGGATGCTCACACACCACACAGTAGCTTAGGCTGAATAATCTGCTAATCCTGCAGTGCTGCTGATCCAAGCAGCAGGACAGAGGAAAGACAAACACCTGCTGGCAGGAACAGTCGTCATCTCTGCAGTTTGGATTGCTTGCAGCATGGATGGTTTGTGTTGAAGCTGCTGTGTTTTTGGAGGGTTTTGAGAACCATGTGCACCACCATCATGGTTCTCTCCACTTTGGCCTTTTTACTGCGCCAGCGTCTTTTCAGCCGAGGCAAAACGTGAGTGGCTGCTTGGTTTTTGGTAGCAAATCTTAAAATTTTTATTCAAGTTGCTCATTAATTATGTTTTTCAACCAACCAAAATCATAATTCAACATGGTGTTAGCCTACAACCAGGGCTTGGCGATGAGACTTAAAGATAATATCTCCAATTATCTCCAGATCTGATTTCAATCGATTTTTTTTCTTGTCTTTTACTTCAATCGTCCTTTCTGAGAGTTTTACGGCAGAGTATGAGGGCGAGACTGTGATATTTTTTGTTTAATTACAGAAATATAGTTGTAAAATAAGCAGAACAAAGACAATTTTACCAGAAGAAAGTCCTAAAATTAAAAGAAAAAAGTTGTTTCAATGAGAACAAAGCTTGGATAGTTTTTTTTTGTTATTTCTTGTGTTAAAGTTCTCATAACATTACTGCTTTATTCATGTAATATTGTGACTTTAACCTCATAATTTAAAAAGAAAAATCTTAGTCTAAATTTGACCTAAATCCAAATTCCAAATAAATAAAAGTTGTAAAAAATAAATGGTAGTTGTAAAATACGCTTGTCATTTAAAATGGCCGCCCTGTGTTCTGATATCACTCCGTACTACGAAACCCAATGAGTGAATTGTTGAAAAAAAATTCCATATTGTCCATAAATTAAATCTTCAAAACCCCCAAATTCTATAAAATTATAATCATAAAATCAACTCATCTCAGAGTCCTACCTAAAACCCCTTTATTGGACGTAAACAGGAACTACGACTTGTGTTTATAACTGTTAACGTTACCGTATTTTCCGGACTATAGAGCGCACCTTACTATAAGCCGCACCAAGCTGCATCATGTGAACTTCTTCTTGTGGTTTCCATGATGAGTTTGAAGAAATTTCTCCGTCGTGCCTGCTGCTAGCATGTCCTTGTTCTAAATGAAAATTAGCGCTTTCTTCTTTGATTTCCAATTTTGACTTCCAATGAATCACTTCCTGCTAAAGAGCCCCCTGGTGGCTGAAGAAAAATCTGCAGAAAAGCCGCACCGGGCTGTAAGCCGCATGGTTCAAACCGTGGGATAAAAGTGGCGGCTTATAGTCCAGAAAATACAGTAAATATTTTTATTAACTAATTTACAAAGTCGAGACAAAGTAGGGTATGGGATAAAATTACATCTCTGTGCTGATGCAGATTAAACACGTTCAAACGAAGCAGCAGAGGAAAACTGACCTTCGTTTACAGCAGGGGTGTCCAAATCATTACGTCCAAATTACAAAATAAAAAACTAAGAACAAGAAAATAAAGTAGACAGATTTATTTAATTTTGTAGAAAAGGGTCTTATTCTAACTAGGATTTTACACATTTTCTATACTACAAGAAAATAATGTAGTTTTCACATTATTTTGTCCTCGTTTGAACAAATTTATTCTCAGTTATAAAAACAGAATTTGGGTCACTTTCTTTCAAAACGCTTGTTATTTTTTTGCCAAGTTCAATAACTCAAATAAAAAAAATTCAGTAAAAGTCTCAGGATAGACTTATTACTTAACTTATTACAAAAGTTTGGTTGAAAAATGACAAATACTTTGTGCTGTACTTAACATTTTCCATTGCATCAAAACCACATGAATGACAAATTTTACTCTGATTTAAAATAAATCAGATGGGAGCCACAAGAAATCAGTCCAAGGGCAACAAATGGCCCCTGGACCGCACTTTGGACACCTCTGATTTGGAAAAGAAAAACAAATCCAATAGTCAAAAGCTAAATGTGTCTGACCTGGTCAAGGACAAAATATGAATAAAATCTGAAACCCAAAAATAAGAAGATTACCTGCTTCACAAAAAAAAGCAAATCTCTTTTAATGTTTCATAATTTCTACAAACCAAAGCAGCTCAAAGTATTTCACTCAGAAAACACATAAAAGGAACATCAGGCTGTTCATAAAGTAAATCAAGAAAAAAAAATCACAAAGAAAAAAAAACACGTTAATTTCTCCTTTTCTACAGATAGTGGTTCACATCCAGAGGTTAATGAACAGAACTGAATAAATTAACGTTGTAATTAGGATTTATCCTTATCGTGTAAAATGGATCGGGCCCACTTCAGGCGACAGAGTAAAACACAGCTCTGTCTGAGAAAACAAAGAAATAAAACGATATCTAAAATAAAACAGCGTATGAACTCTGTAAAGCATTTTCACAAGTTTGGGATTAAAGGAAATGTGTGTAGAGGTTTAGAGAATCCAAACATTTTACTCAGAAATGTCCGTCCAAGAAATTACTCAAGAATAAAAAAGTATTTGGTAGAAAGGCCAGTTGAGTAATTGATCAAAACATTTCATATTTTAAAATTACATCATCATTAGGACCAAAATATAAAGTTATGTGGAAATTTTCCTATTTTAAAGACCAAAATGAAAATAATTAATATAAAAAAAAAAACATAATTACAGAATAAAGTCGGGCAAAAGAAACAAAATCTGCAGGTTTCTGGTAAATTTTTGGTTGAAACAAATTTGTTCTTCGTTCAGTGAAGTAAAGCACAGTGAGCAGAGAATCCAGAAATTAAGAGCAGTGATGTTCAGGGCCGGCACAAGACTTTTTGGGACCCTGAGCAAATTTTAATACCAACAAGTCGACACCAGACGTGTTAACATTTCTAGGCTAAACTATGTAACAGAACAGAATATACTTAATAGATTCCCAAAGAGGGGGGAGGTGTTAAACATTAATAATACAAATATAACCATAAGAGATAAAGTTAATAATATATATGTAAACCTGAGAGTGATGCATGTAATTCAGTATAACTGAATATATAAAAAATACAAATAATTAAAAAAAAAAAAAAATGCATTTACATGCAAATATGTTAATCTATAAATGAGTGCAAAGATAAAATTAGATTTAAGTTACTCAGACTTGGGGATTGTAAAGTCTAATGTCTACAGGCAGAAATTATTATTATTATTAGGCTACATACTTATTATTATCGTTGCTTGTGTTTAGTTTATATCATACTGGTGTTATTACAGCTGCTGATTTCAACCTTATAGGAGAAGCAAACAAGCAAAGATGCTCTAATTAATTCCCATTTTGAAATGCAGAGTGCTGTTTAAGTGTGGCATATTAATTTAACTATTTGAAAGTATGAGCTGCAGACAAACATTTAATTTACAGTAAACGAGTTAGCAAGTTTGATATCTTTTCTTTTTTAATTTGGAAGAGATGTGTAAAACATGCAAAACCTGCAATCTATCACTGCAAAATAAAATAAATGTTATTCCTGTGGGGCTAATTTTGGTGTTGGGTCCCTAATCAGCCACTTAGCTCGCACATGCCTTGGACCGGCTCTGGTTATACTTCATAATAAAGTTACTCAAGTAAAAGTAAAAAGTACAGCATAGTAAAAATACTCCTAAAAGTAAATTTTTAATTTTCAAGTAAATGTAATTTGTATCAAACTCTGTGTGTAAATAACATTCTGTCCAGTTTGAACACAGAGAGCCTGAAAGCTTTCGCTCACGTGTCAAACTCAAGGCCCAGGGGCCAAATACGGCCCGCCAAAGAGAGCTATGGCGGGCCGTAGTGCATTTTGAAATTATGCAAAAAACTGATTTGATTTTTATGGCGTTCCAAAGCAGGGGTGCCCAAAGTGCGGCCTGGGGGCCATTTGTAGCCCTTGGTCTGTGTTTGTGTGGCCCTAAAAGCAGTATGAGAAATGATAGAAATTTGGCCAAGTTGACTTTTTATTTTTAAATCAGGATGAAATTATTACCATCAGTTATAAATAGAACCGTCAAGATAACAGTGTGCTTAAATATTATTTTATCAGTGAAATCAAAGCAGTTTTTCTCTTTACGGTCAAATTACATCAATCAGTCGCTCCACTTTCCTGCGAATTATCGTGGAAATTCACGCAAAATCAACAAATCCAGCACTTTTTCACGCTAATGCATAATTACATATTTTACTGCAGATTTTTGGCAAAAATGGTGAAAAATTTTGGATCCAGGTTGGATCTTTTATTTCTTACTTTTACGAAACAGCTGCCTCAGCCTAACATGATGTCAAGTTATAATCCATAATAACGAGTAATAAAAAGACACATTGCCCATCATACAGAAGTGCAAATATTTCTTAATTAGTACCACAAACACTTAGATTTTTATTGCATTAAATCCCAAAAACAATCGGAAAATCCTGGAGGGACTGAAAAGATGTTCAATACTATTTAATTTTAAGAATTGATTTATATTTTAACAGTCCGTTAACGGATTTTTTAACAGTTTCTGGCACAACCGGCCCTTTAAGAGCATTCATGATCTTTATTTGGCCCAAAATGAAATTGAGCTCGACTCACCTGCTGCTTTAGCTCCTTCCTGAGCTTAAACTGTCATGATGTGGTGTGGCGGACACAAAAGCAGCAGGTAAAAACGTAGTGAATATTTAATTAACAAAAACAGAGTTCAACTTACAAAAAAAAAGAACATCCAAGGGGAACACAAAACAATCCAAAGTAAATCCAAAACGGAGACACAAGGAGATTCTAAGGAGCATAAGGGACGTGACAGGCAGGGTAACAAGACAGACTGGCCAGTTGTGACTGGGATAGAGGAGCTTAAATACTGGGAGGTGGCAAACGGAATAATGGACCTAACTAGATGAGATGATTGATTGCAGGTGAGAGTAGTTGGCGGGGAGGAGATGGCGCAGGGAAGCAAAGGAGAAATACTGCGGAAAACAAGAGGGAGGAAACACCAGGGAGCTGGAAATCCTTCTAAAACTAAAGAAACACTAATATTAAAGAAAACCTGATAAACTAGAAGAGAAAAAGACATGAAGGAAAAACAAACAAACCTAAACAGAAACCAGGCAGATCTAACAACAATAACAGCGACTAACTAGAATTACTAAAGGAAGACGGGCTTGAATGCAGACATAACAGAACTCAACCTAAAGTAACCAGACAAGAAAAGATAGAAACTCTACGGCGGGAGACAGAAGGACTAAATAACTTAACTGGAACTACTAGAAAGGTATATCTAGACTTAGACATGTAATAAATAACTGAACCTAGAGTGATGAAATAACTAAGAAATAAACATTACTAGAAATACTACAGGGGGACTGAAATAAGGGATCACTAGAAAGACCAAAGAATTGACTTAGCTAGAATCAATGAAGAAAGAGATACATAAACTCAGATATCTAAGAATAACTGAAACTGGGATGAAAAGTAAACATAGCTAGAAATACTACAGGGGGGCTGAAAAGAGGAAAGCAAGTTACATCCAAATAATAACTAAAATGACCATGAACGGCTAAGCTAACGTGAACTAAAACACAATGCTAAAGAAGATCAAACCCAAACCCAGAGTCCTGACATAAACTGGTTTGACCTTCCCCAATCTGTTGATCTTTTCCTTTTCAAAGTCGGCTGCAGCTTTGGTCATCCTCAGGTGGTCGCATTTTTTACGTGTAGATCTGTTTATGTCAGCGCGTGATGAGATAACAGCATGAGTCATTTTCTAAGAGCTCCTATTACCTCACACACACACCCTGATCCCCCCAGGCCGACTCTGACCCCGGATCGTTACCTCAGTGCATCTTTGGAGCAACAAAGCAATTATGAGACGTGAAAAACACCCCCGTCTAGGACCTGAACTGGATCCAAGATCACTGTGTGTATTTTTAAAAAACAGGCCTTGATTCCAGCTAAATGTTTTGGATGTTCCACATTAATGAGCCTCATTGTGTTTTGGCTCTTGGAGAACATGATGCTATTCTTAACCAACTAGAAGGTGGCAAATACTAAACGCTGATGCGACGCTCTCCTGCCTGCAGCTGCAGAACGACAGACTCAGATTGATAACGTTGGGTTCCTGTTTTTATCAGCTTTAAAGGGCCAGGCGATACATAAAGCAATTTCCATAACAACGACTTTTATCGAGCTATAAATGTCATTTCTGTTGTCAGATACGAGCAGAGTTTGGTAGAAACTAGTTACATTTACTTGAGTAACTGTGTTGAAGAAAATATTTTTACTACAATGTACTTTTCACTATTACTTGAGTAATTTTATTATGTAGTACTTCTACTCTTACTTTAGTAATACTTCAGGATTTTCTACTCACTGAATGAATAAACATGTTTTAACCAAAAATACACCAGACACAGACACACACCTGCAGTTTTTGTTAAAGTTTCACAAGTTTTTTATTGAAAGAAAATGATTTGGAAAAAATTTTATTTTGCCTGAATTTGATATTTTTTTGTTACTTATGTGAATTATTGTCAGTTTTGTTCTTAAAATACCAAGATTTTGACTTAGCGTTATATTTCGGTCTGTCTGACGACGTAATTTTTAAATATTAAATGATTAATTATTTAATCAGTTACTCAGTACTCAGTAAACTTTTTACCAAATACTTTTCTACTTTTACTTAAGTAATTTCTTGGACAGCTACTTTTTACTTTCACTTGAGTAAAAATACGTTAAAGATGCTACTCTTATTTTTTGGAGTACTTTACCCTCATCTAAATATGAGACGTTCAGTAAAGAAATTATTACCAAGAAATTTAACTAAAGTGACCTGAAATTAAATCAGGTTTAACTGGAGGAATAAAAATGCACATGTACGGGTTTTGGTTTGTAATGTTTCATGTTTATCTAAAAACTCCCAGAGTCAAGTTTTGATTTTTTTTTTTTTTTTGCATTGATGTGTAAATTGTTTTTACATTTTTGAAGGTTTCATCTGGTGCAGAAAGTGCTTCTTATGGAGCAGCAGAAATAAGTTGTGCACCATGTATTTATGGGTAAAAATAGAAAATGATTTAAAAATGGAGCAAGAGCTGGAAACCAGGAGCTAATTAGAAAAACGTCAATCACAAGTTGACCTTTACGAGTCATTTTCACTGTGCAGCCTAATGAAGGTTTCATCCCAGACAGTTTTTAAAAAAATAATAACAGCAATAACTAAAATCAGTGGAACCTTATAAACACCAGTAACTACCAGCCAGGATTATGTAAAGTTGTTGTTTTACTTTTCCAGGAATACGTTTGCTCTTCTGGCGGAAGCTCATTTTGCGAAACGATGCGAGGACATTTCTCGGTCCAGAGATCATCCTCCGCTTTGTTTCTTTGTGTTCTTTGAAGAAGGAACATGTCCATTTCTGTACCTGAAGAATTAACCTCTGGGTTAAATCAATTTTCCCAGGAAATGTAATCTCATCCTTGTGTTGCTGATGAAACCGAGACAGAGCGACTCTGCAGCAAGCAGAGCTTTCAAAGGAACCGATGCTGCAGCAGAAACAACGTTTACCCAAACCTTTGAGCCTCAGCAGAGAGGAGAGGTTGTTGGTTTCCCTCGCTAACTGGAAACAGATCGCTGTCTTTCAGTGTAAACACCTGGAAGGTGAATTTAAAAACGTAGGGATGGTTTAGTAATTAGCTTAGCTTTCTCAACATATGATGAGTAGGTCTTAAAATCACATATTTAACATATTTTCACGTTGTAATTTGACATTATGCAAAAAAAACTGATTAGATTTTTATGGCGTTCCAAAGCAGGGGTGCCCAAAGTGCGGCCTGGGGGCCATTTGTGGCCCTTGGTCTGTGTTTGTGTGGCCCTAAAAGCAGTTTGAGAATGATGGAAATTTGGCCAAGTTGACTTTTTATTTTTAAATCAGGATGAAATTATTTCCATCATTTTCTCATAATGGGAAAAATTTGTTATAATACAAAGTGTTTGTTTTTTTAATAACCAAGCTTTTATTACAAGTAAATTCTTGTTTAACAGAGATTTTTACTGACTTTGCTGAAACACAATAAATTTCCATTTAATTCACTAAAATTGACTATAAACAGAGAGCATTTCAAAAGGAAGTGGCCCTAAAGTCTGCTCTTATCACTGATAATAAATGTGTTATACTGAGCACAAAAGAATGTGAAAACAAGATGCCTTTCTTTTAATTTAGCAAACATGCAAAACCTTTTTTATTTAGAAAAAAATTGGACTACTTTATTTGCTTGATTTTAATTTTCATTCCCTTATCTTTGGCTGATGACCAAAAATCATGATGACAAAAAGTTTCGACACCCCTGCTCTAGAGTCTTGAGGGCCACATAAATAGTTGCGGTGGTCCGGATGTGGCCCGCGGGCCTCGAGTTTGATACGTGTTTTACATCTGTTGTCTATCAGCTTAGCTGACCCGTTCATGTTGCATTTTTAACTGAGTTTGCTCCTTCATCTCCTTCTGTTTCTAAGATTTCCTAAAAACGTGGATGGAAAAGAGCCGCCCGCAGTGCAGAGCCAAGATCCTAAATGAAACGGCGCCACCAGGTGACACTGATTACATATTATTTAACGATCACTTCATGATTTCAGTAGCGCGAACAGCAGCGTTATGGATCAGCTGCAGCTGGACGACTGACGTTGAAGGCAGACCTGTGAACACACTGTTGGGTTTGACATCTTAAATGTCCAAAAATAAACAAACAAAACAACCAAAAGAAATAAAATGGACCCTGAACTCTGTGTTAGCAAAACTGTCCTTCAGATAACAGGCTAGCTGGAAGAAAACAACCAATAATGCAAACAGAAAACATCGAGTTTGTTTTATTTTATCATGTGGTTAATTGATTTATTGCAACAGGCCTACTTATAAGCCATATTTTATTTTTATTTATTCTTAAAATACTCAAATACAGGGCGTGCTGTGGTGGCGCAGGGGGTTAGCACACCCCACGTTTGGAGGCATTAGTCCTCGACGCGGAAGTCGTGGTTTCGAGTCCCGGCGACCTTTGCTGCATGTCTTCCCCGCCTCTTTCCTGTCTGCCTACTGTCACAAAAAATACGAGCCACTAGCACCGCAAAAACTCTTCGGAGAAATAAATGGAATAAATTCTGAAGATAAAATTTTTTGGGACCAAAATGGAGTCATGTCAGATGGGATGTTTTTAAACCTGCTGATGTTGTACACCTTAATATCATATCATATCATATCATATCATATCATATCATATCATATCATAATGAAATGCTTTTTCTTTGGGACCAAAACTGGCTCTAGCCCAGGGGCCCTTATCATTCTAAATCCGGCTCTGGCTGCTGTAATTAATTAAACTAAAGATGAACACATGAATTAATTTCTACACTGTAAAACATTTGAGTTGCATTTAGTTGTGTTTTCTATCTCCTACTGTTTAAGTCAAATAAATTGATCCAGTTCTAGATTTTGAACATAAATGTGAGTTTGTGAAAGATAAACTTACAGCAGTAAGTTGCGTTAACTTTTTATTAATTTTGTCAAACCTCCAAGAGTTGAATAAACTGGAGTTTTTAGATTAGCACTTAAAAAACTGAAAGAAGAAAAAGACAGGAGTGGGAACTATTTCCCAGAATGCTTAGCGGCATGTTTCTGTATCCTGAGATGGAAGAGCGTCACACTGATCTGACTCTTGTGTTTTATTAAGTCAAAAGTTTATTTTAAAGCTTGAGGATAATGTCCTGTTCACACTAAATGTTTCTGAGCTGAATTCATTGTGATGTTTAATAAAATTCATCATCATGTCAGAAACTTTGTTCATACATTTTGAAACAAGAATTTAAATTATTCTAAAGTAAAATAAGTTATTTTAACTTGATATTGTGAGTAAAATAATAGAGAAATGTGGCTCTTTAGTTTTTTTCTTGCGTATTGTGAAATCATTATTTGGTTTAAATTGCAGCATTAAGCTAAAACTCACAATTCAAGATTAACGAACTTAAAAAACAATGTTTAGACAACTTGTCTCTTGTTAAATCAACTCAATGAACTTTAATTTCTGAGTTAAAACCAAAACAATTTTCTTGCTGACTTAAATTAAATTTTTCAGGGAGCAGGTAGACTTTCATTTTCAAGTTAAACCAACTTCAGATGTTTTACAGTGTATAGATCCTGCTGGAACATTAGTTTTTTAATCCTGGAAATGTTCTTCAGGTGATAGAAGGCTGATTTTGTAATTATCTTTACGTGACTCTGAAGGTTCAGGTCTGAGTTCATCACTACATCCAGAAGAAGCTGTGCCTGACTCTTGTCTCTTTGTTTACAACCATGTTTATTTTTCTATTTGCGTTGCCCGGGTGTGATGTCATCAGCCGCAGAGCGGATTACTAAACATGTCATGTTGTAATAGAAAAAGGACAAGAAGGATCGATTATTCTTTCAATCGCTGTAAAATAAGGTTTCATAGGAGAGTAGAGAAAAACAGGAACCAACTGGATGAAGACTTCACGACCATAACAGACCTAAATAATCAATTTATTACAACAGATTTATATGAATTACTATTTTATTTCATTTCAGACCATTTCATGTAAAATGGTCTGAAAAGGTTTGGAGATTTTATGACATAGAAGAAAATGCAGACTATGGTTTTACAGAACAACATAAACATGTTGTGGTTGCATTTACCAGGAGAAAAATGTTTCTGCTTTGTATTTTTCTTTCTCAGTGCTGTCAATGCAAACTCATTTAGACGGTCGGTTGTGTACTCTGTGCTGGACAGGTAATTGAGCAGAAGATCAATCACTGCTACACTTTCTGTCTCTAAGGAGCAAACCCTTTACACTCAGAAAAAAATATATGGATAATCTTAATTTGCTTTTATGAGCTTTATACTTGAATGTCTTCTGGAAGATGAAGCCTTTAAGAAACTTTAAGAAATACTTAGAAGTAACTGAATTGGTTACTTTAGAGAACAAAACAAAAACAAATATTTTATTTGAATATTGAAAGGAAGAGTTAATCAAAGCATGATTTAGTTAAGATAATTCAATGGCAGCTTAACAGGATTAAAGTCTGAACTTTGACTAGACTGCTACAAAATCTTTATTTATTTATTTTTTTTAATTCTGAAATGCTCCTTTGGTTTTTCTTGAGCTGCAACAGGATGAAGAAAATATTTTTAAAATCTTGGGAATCATCAAAATGTGTGTTTTTTTTTTACTTTTTGTTATTCTTGGTCAGCTGTGATTTCCCCTCCGATATTAGATGCCATTTTAGTTTGTCGTTTGTTGAATAACAAACGTTGGTCTCAACTGAAGTGCCTGTTTTTAATTTTCTTAAAATAAAAACGTGTCGTGTTGCTTTTTGAGATTTTTTTTAATTTACTTTGTGTTGTCAGTTTCTGTTTAGGAGAAATTTTAATTGCAAAAAGTTTTGAAGTTATTATTTTTTTACTCAGTTTGACGGCCTCCAAATTAGAAAGGCAAGTATTTTCCAATCGGACCAGGTTGGTTTGGGTAGCTTTATTTTACCTTTATAAATTGAATCATCATTTTAAAATGTTTTTTGTATTCAATATAGTAATTTTTTATTTAATCATGTGAAACATTAAATCGTGCCAAAAAGCAAAAGCAGAAGTCTGAACAGAGGCTAAAGGTTTTTATCACGCTGTAAAGCCTTTTAGTAGCAAAACACAGAGACTTTGTGATTGCCAATATAACACCAATTAATAAGTTAATTAGCTTTGATAATTATCTAATGAAACTGTCTAACAAAGCTGACCATGCACAGCAGGCTGTGGTTAAAACTAATGAAGGAGAACTCGGCCCCTCGGCAAAGACATGCGTCCTGCTGCGTGTAAAAGATTATTAATGATGTGGATAATAATGTATAAAAATAACCTTCATCCATTGAGAAACAAACAAGCAAAATTTTAATTATAAGTCGTCAAACGTTTCAAAAATATTACAAATTATATCGGCTGATATGTTACTTGGTCACTGTTTGAGAATAGTCTGAACTTTAGGTTTTCACTGATGGCAGGACATTAAAAAATGTAAATGTTAAAATGGAAAATGTGTTGTGCAACACAAAGTATTCATCCAGGTTTTGCTTTCAATTGAATGTAATTTATTAATAATAGCTGCCAAAAAATATCCAGTGGCTTTTACTGAAATTTCGACCATTTAATGAACTTAGAAGAAATCAAACAAAATTGGACAAAATCTAGAAAAATATGATCAGTCTTAAAGTATAAGATATGGTTTATTGTTTACTTTTAAATTTGGCAAACCTGCAAAACGCTTTTTTGTTCAAACTCTACAATAATTACATAATTCTGATTGCTTTGCTTATTTCATTAAAATACTGTACTGTGAGTTGAGTTTATTGTTTATAGAGCATGTAAAAAAAATAAATAAATAAAATAGTTTTTCCAATCATAATTAAATAAAAACATACCAGCAATTGTGTAGTTTCAACCTGACATTTATGACCGGTGTTACAGAAAGTTTGGACACCCCTGAGCTCTCAATATTTTATCAAAAATCAGAAGCAGACCTGTCTGCTCTGAACTGACTCTGTAGCAATCAAAAGCAGCAAGAAAAAGAAAAATCACTGCAATATTTCTCTGTAAATGATGAAACTCTTCATCTGCAGCACCCTGTTTTTCCCCCTCTCTCTCTCTCTCCTTAGAGAGATGAAACAGGTGAGTTGATAAAATGCGGGATATCTGCGATACAGGAACTATGAATAATACTTCTGCTCCGCCAGGAGCGTTTTTAAATAATGTATTTTATATGGTAATGTTGGTGGGGAAGTGTCAGTCTGAATTATCCTCCTCAGTTTCCAGAAAGCCTCTCTGTGCTCCGAAAGTGGAACCAGCTGAGCCGCAGCAGCTTTCACGCCCTGCCAGCACGCTGATCTGGAGGGAAGACCGTCAGCATGCTCTGCTGAAAAGCCTTTCCTCCAGAACCAGGAGAGGAACGGAGAGGACATCCTGGCTGATCTCGTCTCGGAGAGAAGCCAGTGTTGGTGCGATGCACGTTCACGGCCTGCTGCGTCTCCATTTGAGGGGAAATCCACTCCCACGCTCTCTGCAGCTCCTAAACACGATGCTCGGATTGTCGTGTTGTGTCACCGGAGATTTCTCCCTTTGCGTTGTTTCTCATGCACATCTCCAGCGATGACTAAAATGTTTACAGTAACAATTGAGCTCCTGTGCAATTAAAGCTGTTTCCAATCTCTTTTTACGAGCCGAGTCATTTCCCTTTGCCTGTTTCCTGCCTGAATGAGCAAATGAGTGACTCAAAGTTTACCCTGAGGTTTTAATATGATCCAAAATTCACTTTTGGAATATTTTACAACATGCTGGGGATAAAAAATATTCCCAACATAGTGAAATCTCCTGATCTGTTACAGGAGAAATAAAAATCACTGAGTCTTACTGATTAAAGGGGACCCTATAAAGCAAAATGAACTTTTTTGCTTTAAAAACAGCTTAGGCGCTTAAAAAACAAAAACAAAGCAGTTTTCTGGCATGAATTTTTAAAAAAATCTCATTTGGTGTCTGGAAAATGACTTGTTCTCACATTTGACGGGCACTACACCGTTACCTAGCAACCCCAGTGAGTCCAGCCCGTTACCTAGCAACCCAAGTGGAGTTCCAGTACATTTGTTGAGCTGGTTTTACTGTCGTACGTGCTTTACAATGGCTGCTGGAAAAGACAAGTGTTTTGGTGTTGACTTACTATCCAGAAACCACTTGCTGCATTCTTGTTGCTTGCGCAGGAGGCCCCACTTCTGCTTTTCAAAGCTGTACAATTGTATCATTGTGCATCTTCTGCAGACATTTTCACAGTGTAAATGTTGAGTTGGTTGCTCATTTGGATTTGAAGTGAATAGAGGCCCTAAAACGGCTCATTCTGAAATGAGCACAAAATATTAACTAAAATCTCATTATCTGAGGATGACTGAAAAATGTCATGAACATCTTTTGTATCGGCCATAGACTAATAGGTCACCTTTAATATAAAATTTTTTCCTGTTTGTGGTCTCAGTGAGCAGACCGTGTCTGGGGGTCGTTCATCCTCCCTGTTAGCGGCTCGGCTAGCGTTTCTCTTTGTTTCCTGACGACTATCAGATCCCTCCACCTGCAGGAGGCTGGAGCCTAATGAGCGTGATTCGTTCCCATGACCATCGGCTCTGCCAGGCATGCACTCTATCTGCTTGTGTAATCAAGGCGTTGGAGGACACAAATATCTGCCGATAGCAGCAGCAGCACTCTCCCGTCTCGCTGTTGTCTCCTGCCCCGATGAGCCTGTCTGACTCAAATTACTAGGTGAGAGCGGGGTTTCTGTGCACTCGGCAAAGCGGAGGAGCTCGGGTAATAACACTCTGGCAGACCATGGGAGTTAATCCAATGACGGGGGACAGAGCTCTGGTTCCTAATGGGCACAGAGAGATGCAGAAAGAGAGGGCACTCATGGCGACTCTAATACGCCGTCCTCTTTTCTCTGTGCCGATCGTGTCTGTAGTTTGAGATCAAGGCCAACAGAAAAACCAAGAGGGCAGACATGAAAAGGGCTGCTGACAGCAGGGCTGTTAACTGCACTGGAAACACGCTGTGCAGTTAGACATCAATAATCTGGCCTGTTTTTAGGTTCTCATGCATCTCACACACGTCGCCTGCAGACATTGTTAGCTGCATGATTGTGTGTCGTTGTACATGGGAAGGAGGACATTTTTCAGTCATACTTCAGTACTGAAGCAGATTTCACTGACTGTTGCTGTTTTAAAAATCAGGTAGGATTAGGATTAGATCATTTCTTATAAGAATGTTTTTGTTGCTTTTTTCCAAATTCGTAAATTTACATAAAGGTTGTATTATGTATTTAGAGGCCAAACACTCAAACTCACCACGTTAAAGCTGAAGTATGTAACTTTTATTAAAAAAAACTGCAAAACATTTGAAGTTGGCTTTACTTGAAAATGAAAGTCCACCTGCTGTATTGAAAATGTAATTTAAGTCGACAAGTAAATAGTTTTGGTTCTAACTCAGAAATTAAAGTTTATGAAGTTTATTCAACAAGAGACAAGTTGTCTAAACATTGTTTTTTAAGTTCATTCATCTTGAATTGTGAGTTTTAACTTAATTCTGCAACGTAAGCCAAGTAATTATTTCACAATATGCAAGAAAATAACTAAAGAGCCACATTTCTCTATTATTTTACTCACAATATCAAGTTTAAATAACAACTTATTTTACTTTACAAATTCTTGTTTCAAATTGCATGAACAAAATTTCTGACCTGATAATGAATTTTATTAAACATCACCATGAATTCAGCTCAGAAACATTTAGTGTGAACAGGACATTATCCTCAAGCTTTAAAATAAACATTTGCCTTAATAAAACACAAGAGTCAGATCAATGTAACGCTCTTCCATCTCAGGATACAGAAACAAGCCGCTAAGCATTCTGGGAAATAGTTCCCACTCCTGTCTTTTTCTTCTTTCAGTTTTTTAAGTGCTAACCTAAAAACTCCAGTTTATTAAACTCTTGGAGGTTTGACAAAATTAATAGAAAGTTAACACAACTTACACAACGTAAGTTTATCTTTCACAAACTCACATTTAGCTTCAAAATATTAAACTCACTACATTGATTTGAGTTGCATTTAGTTGTGTCTAAATGCAACTCAAATGTTTTACAGTATATTTGTTAAAACTGTCACAATTTTGTGAGACAAATAATCTAATTGTGTTTTCCTCGAATTCAATTTCTTGACTTCAGAAGAAAAGCTGCTCTTGATGAATTATCCGGATCAATGACTTGTTGAATATCGTTCAAAATGTTATTATCACGTCGATCCAAATGCACAGAAAGAAGACCGTATGCTGGCATTTCATCATTTTTAACCAACCAACACTTCATTTTTTATTTTGTTCAGAACATCTACAATTTAAAGGTCTCCTGCTGGACTTTAAATGACCTTTAAAAAAGCAGCAGAAAGTTGTGACTCCCTTCTATCAAAGCCAAACTCTGACAGGATGTCACTCAGCCGCCCACATGCGGACGCTCACCAGCTCTCCGCTGCGCTGGGCCTTAATGGGTTGTAGTTTTGTCGGAGGGACTGAGTGTGTTGAAGAGGTTTTGAGATTCCTGACGTGTCCTCTCCAGCGGCATGATATGTTTGTTCTCTGCTTTCAGCACCAGCAGGACGCCTCTTGAGAAAATGAGCAGGAATCCACAGAGGAGCTCTTCCTCATGTTGTCTGAGTGTGGTGAGAGTTGACCCTGCGGTTGACTCTATAATGGAGGAAATTAGATGATGGGAAACCATAACAGTGTTCTGTGAAAAATCATTTCTAAGAATAGCTGCTGCGGCCTGATAATGACTGGGACAACGACAGATGAAGATGAGTTAAGTCTCAATTAGTAAGATAATTTCCCAATGATTTATTAAAATGCTTAATTGTAAAAGTTTTCAAAGTTAAAGAAAGTGCAACCAAAACCACCACACCCATGTGATTATTGAACATAGGAGTCAACATCAATCTGACCAATCAGTGTCTACACTGTACAACATTTGTGCTGCATTTAGTTGTGTCTACTGTCTTTCACTCTTTAAGTCGAATAAATTTAAAGTTTTAGATTTTGAACCTAAATGTGAGTTTGTGAAAGATAAACTTACAGCAGTAAGTTGTGTTAACTTTCTATTAATTTTGTCAAACCTCCAAGAGTTGAAGAAACTGGAGTTTTTAGATTAGCACTTTAAAAAACTGAAAGAAGAAGAAGACAGGAGTGGGAACTATTTCCCAGAATGCTTAGCGTCATGTTTCTGTATCCTGAGATGGAAGAGCGTTACATTGATCTGACTCTTGTGTTTTATTAAAGCAAATGTTTATTTTAAAGCTTGAGGATAATGTCCTGTTCACACTAAATGTTTCTGAGCTGAATTCATTCTGATGTTTAATAAAATTTATTATCATATCAGAAATTTTGTTCGTGCAATTTGAAACCAGAATTTAAATTATTCTAAAGTAAAATAAGTTGTTATTTTTACTTGATAATGTGAGTAAAATAATAGAGAAATTTGGCTCTTTAACCAGGTGAGGACAGTTTTTTCTTGCATATTGTGAAATAATTATTTGGTTAAAATTGCAGATACATTTTGTGTATTTTCTCTGCCTTCTCAAACCACCAGTCAGTGGAGGCAGATGGCAGCTTGCATTTAGTCAGGTTCAGTTTTTCCTCTCCACTGTCGCCATGTTCAGTACACAGTCCTGCATACTGAACTGAACTGTATACTGCTTTAAAATCAACAACACATCTGCTAATCCTTACACAGAAGCATTTTTTTTTTTTACCCCTCCAGGGGGTCTTTTGTGGGCTCTAGTGTCCCTTATATGACAGTGGGCTGACAGGAAACGGGGAAGGAGAGGGGAGAAGACATGTGGCAAATGTCGTCGGGTCCGCGACAGCCGCGTCGAGGACTCAAGGCCTCCAAATATGGGTCGCGCTAACCGCTACGCCACCACGGCACGCCCACACAGAAACCTTTTGAACTACTTTGAATAATTAACCAAGTTTACTGTACTGTTTGATAACTCGGACAAATTGAAACGTATGTGTGATTGAATTGAAATTATTTCTGTAAAGTGCCTTGAGATGAAATTTGCTGTGAACTGGTGCTATATAAATAAAACCGAATTGAGTTGCTTTGAAAGTAACGTCCTGGGGAGCTCTACTTGGGTTGCTAGGTTACGGGCTGGGCTTCACTGGGGTTGCTAGGTAACGGAAAGTGCTTGCTGATTTGTGACGTTGCACTTTGGAGGTTTTTGATCTATTGCCAAAACAAAAGTTTTGATGTCTTTTTAAGAGTTTGGGTTGTTTTTAGAAGCAGTAAAAAGCCAAATGGAAGTACAAAAAATTTGAATTTTGTATAAAAAAAGTCCATTTGAAATTATTTTAACAAATTTTAACAAGTCGCTTTTTTCCCCAAAATCCAAGTGAAGTCACTAAAACACTGCAATGTGTGGACAGAAAATGAAAATAAAAAACTGTCTTGGTTATGAATTTTATCATTTTAAGATGGGTTGGTCCTCCTCTGGTGGCAATAACTGCTTCATTATGTAAAGGTCATGCATGCGGCCTGGAGAAATTTCAGTCTATTTCACAAGCAGAACTTAATCTAGCTCCGTTAGAGATAATGGTGAGAGGCAGGGAGTATTTACTTGCATAACACACCATGGATAATCTGGTACTATAAATGCATAATTCACTCCAAGACTCCTTTTGACAGTTTTTAATTATGATTTTTAAGTTGTTACCATGAAAATATGCGTTGAAGTCATAGCATATTTCAAGTGGTCAGGAATGTGTTGTCAAGGTTGGTAGTATAAAAATGGTATCATCTGTCAATTTTTCAAATTTTGTTGTTTTTAACCCTATATTTTGCACTCTTTATCTTAGCTACAGAACAAAACGTTTAAAAATGACAGGAAATAAACGAACCAGCTGATTTCTTCCCAATGTGTGATGAAGGATAAAACCGTCATCTCAGGTATTAAAACGATGTATTCCCTTTGCATTCTGAAGTCAAAATTTACGAGTTTTCAACTCGTTAAAATCATCAGTGCAGATCAGCCATCATTAATGGACTCTATGAATTTGGTGAAATCTGAATCAGTGTAATTCGGTGGCTGAATTTTATTTAGTGTCATCAGTTTAATCAGGGTTAAATACAACTGTAAGCAACGCTTTACTGTTTAAAACCATGTACCACTTTATTATTACACTCTACTCTCTGTTGGTTTATTATATAAATCCCATTAAATATGCCAAATATGATCAAATGTTTAAATGTTTAAGAGGGGTGGGTGGCATAATTTTGAAAAGCAGAGCAGTTTTGTGCTTCTGTCTCATCACTTTGTAATTTAAAATGATCTTTGTCAGTATATTTATCTTTATGTGCTTATCTCTGCTTCCCAACGCCGCTTGTTTCTTAATCTGGGTATGCTAAATGTGAATTATAGACATTGTTTTTCTTAAAATCATTTTCATTTCATTGGTTTTGATCAAATACGTTTCAGTATTTTCTGTTTAAATGATATGCAGTGCTTTATTTTACGTCTTGTTTGAGTTGTTATGCAGATTGTAAGTCATCTTTAATGCATAACGTTGCTGCCCGTTTGCATTCATCATACTGTCTGGCGTCGCTGGCCACAATCAACCCTGCAAATTAGCAGTCTGATGTAACATCAGAGACGTAAGACAGTCTTTAACCACGGCATCATCACAACATCGAGCTGCAAACTGTCCTCAGATGACTGATTGCTAAAGTCTAGAGCCATTTGCCCATTTTCCAAAAGAGCAAAAACAGATTGGATGAAATAATCCTTTTCAGTTCTGCATGATTTCAATCCCTAATTTGAAAATGATTGGATTTTAGTGAATGAACATCAGCTTTCTCTTTTTGTTGTTTTTACAAACCACCAGGTTCAGTTTGGAAAGGATTTAGTGTTTATTTTCTCCGGTGTTCAGGGAGAGAGGAGAGCAAAAAAAGGACAGGCAATCCGACCGAGCAGAGCAAGAGGTACGAAGTGAGAAAATGGCTTTTCAGATTGTTTGTTTTTTTACGGTGTTGCAGAGAAAAAGCAGAAGGAGGTACAGGAGGTGAAGGGAAGGGAACCAGATCAGTTGTAAGGAGAAAACAGCAAGGTGAGGGAGAGAGGACAGCACAGAAATGAAAATATGTGGGCAGAAAGTCGCAGAGAATCTGAAGGTGAAAAAAAAGTGTAACAATATGCAATATGTCTCACTCAAGAGTATTTATTATTCACTCGGCAGCTTGAAATTGATCACAGGGTTTTGTAAATGCATTCATACTGCTTGAACTGTTCCACATTTTTCAATCTTTCCATCTGATAATTGTTGAATGCATTTTCACATATCCCTCTTTATTCTGATACAACCAAAATAAAACCCAAAATCCAATCTGCCACTCAATGAATACCTAAAATGCAGAAAATAAATAATCTTCTCATGACTAGCTTGAGGCCAGATGAGGGCAAAGAACCCAAAAACTGTACTCAAGTATGACTAGCACTACTTCAACATATTTTTTAAAAATGACTCAAGTAGCAATAAAAATGTATTTGGTAAAAAGGCGAATCAAGTACTGAGTAACTGATCAAAACCTCAATTGTTTAATATTTTAAAATGACATAATCAGACAAACCAAATTATAAGGTTACGTGGAAATTTGGTGAAAAAAATGAAAAAAATTCATACAAATAACTTATGAGACTAACAAAAACTGTGTGCATGTCCAAATACAGTACATGTCTGTATTTGGTGAAATTTTGGCAAAAACCAGTTTGTTCATGATTCGGTGAAGCTACTCACACTGGGTAAATGACCCAGAAATCATAGTACCCATAACATTACTCAAGTAAAAGTAAAAAGTACAAGATTGCAAAAAAAAAAAGAAAAATACTCAAAAGCAATAAGCAGTTTGGAGGAGTTACAAAGAAAATGTGGAGACTTATATGGAGCTAAATTTGGGCCATAAAATTTGTTCAAAAGAAAGAAACATTTTACTGAAAAAAAAACATTTATTTGAAACTGAAAAATTATTTTCAACTGAAAAAAAATGTACTGAAAAGTTATTTTGAAACGGAAAAAATATTTGAAACTGAACATTTTTTTAGAAACTGAAAAAATATTTGAAAAAGGAAACAATATTTTTAAACTGAATAAAACTTTTTAAACTGAAAATAAAACAGTGTGAAACAGATTTTTTTTTCCAGAACTACTTTTTAGATTTAATGGTGGGATTGTTCCAATTTCGTTTTATTCTTTTAACAAAATTTATGGCCCCAATTTAGCTCCATAGACCCGGCTTCACTCCGCCCACCATCTGGCTCGCCCATCACATTTCAGTGACGCTTCCTGACCAGAATATCGCTGCCATTTAAGAGTTTAATATTGCACAGAAACAATTTAGCTCTTTCTCAGTGTCGAACATTTAATTTCTTTTCCGCTACTCAATCAGCTGTCCCTGGATGTTTGCTCTTCCCCCCATCCGGGGAGCCTTTCAAAAATAAAACCTTTCAAAAACATTTTACATTTTCATAACTCCAATTTTCACTCTTACGATAACATCAAGTGTCTGTGCCGGTGTCACAGCCCAGAAACCAGGCTGTAAAAATGGAGGTGACCCACAAAACCCCCCAACATGTAACAAGGAGTGATTCCCCCAGCCCGCCTCCCGGGGCAGAGAGGGAGGCCTGGGCTTTCCCCCGTCTCTTCCTCTTGGCATAACTTCAGCTCAGTGGGTGAATCAGGCCTGTGGATGTCCCAAAGCTGCTGGGTTGCAGCTGCACCAGAGCTGGACTAAAATCGCTCCCGATTATGTCCAAGTCAAGGGAACCTCAGAGAAAGCAGGTGAAAGACACATGGGGTTGAAAATGTTGCGATTTTGGTTCTCAATCAAGCAGTTTTCTGGACTATGAGGTGTAAAAACACCAATAGATTATTGTTTGTGTGTTTTAGGAATGCTTAAAAACCACCATGTAAATGTTTTAGAATGGATTGTGAAAAGGTGAAGAATTATGGAGTTTGAATTTATCTCTTTTGCATTTGTTCAGCATTATCAGAGTAAAATAAAGGATAAAGAAAGTGCATGTCATGCTTTTCAGATTTTTTGTTTTTAAGAACTTTTAAAAATCGCACATCCTTCGCTCCCTGCTTCACCACAATGCACTTCTTTGAGTTGATTTATCACACAACATCCACCAAAATATGTTGACGTTTGAGAAAGAAAAAATATATATTTTGAAACTAAAAAAAAAAAACAGTATTTGAAACTGAAAAATTGTCACTGTGGTGACAAAATGTACAAAACTTCCAGGAGTTGTGAATAATTTCTGCACAATGTTAGTGTGCAGAAATTAACATTCAGCTCAGACCCGACTTCGGCTTCACGTCGCCGCTGCATAATACAGAAACATATGAGCCTCGGAGATCCTCCCCCAACCGTGACAACTTTATTAGTTTTAAATGATAAATTTCACAAAGCGTAGGCGAACATTTCTCACTGCTGTCACTGTGTAAAGTATCGTCTCAAAGCAAGACATTCCTCACTGTCTGCCAGCTAAATAAAGGTTTATGTAAGTCTTATATAATTATGGCAGCGCCTTGACAAAGAGTTGGAGTTGGGGTGGAGAGTAGGGGAGCATCTGAAGAAACAGAGCAGAATTAAGGGGCAACTGAAGGAGAGCCAAGCAGACAGGCGAAACCTCCCTGCAAGCCGTCAGTGCTAAGCGACCCAGACGGGGAATCTGTCATGTTCCATGCCAATGCGGACAAAATGCTGAGGTATATGACATTTCTTCCTCCCACTCGGTTTTCTGTCAGCGTGTGGGGTGCTGATGGGGCACAAACAGGATTATTGAGCTCTGTTACATAAGCAGTAATGAGGTTAATGTGTCGACTCCACTGATTTGACATCTGAATTTCCCTAAGAAAAGCCGATTATTGGACATTATGAGTCAGTAATGTCAAGATATGGTCACAAAAAGTAGAACATAAAGAAAATCTGGTTGTTTCTTTTTATCAATCTTTTAAATCTGCCTTTTAAAACACCATGCAGCGAGCAGTAGAGCTCCCAGCTGGAGAACATAAAAATGAGATTCCTCTGTCTCCATTCATGGCTCCTCTGCCGTTCCTCAGCTGCACCACTTCCAATCAATAGCTTTTAGGAAATCTGCGAGTACCCTGCAGTTTGGAGTGAAAGGACTCTTTTGTCAAGAAGTGATGATCTCAAGCTGAAGAAAAGTGTACGTATTTCAGAGGCCTTTCCGCCCGTTGCAGCAAATTACATAACATGCTAAAAAAAAAAAGGAAGATAGAGTGAACCCTGAATGTGCTGGGGAAAGATGCATTGCTATCTTTGGTGTTAAGTAGATGGAAAAAAAGCAATTTCACAAGCATCAGACTTGCATGTGAATAAGATGTTTCTTCCCCTCTGGCTTCAGGTATTTACTGGGACCAATAGTTCCCATCTGCATACCAAGTCGCCTCCTCCTTTTCTCCTCTCAGTTGATCATATATCATCGCCCGGAGCCAAACTAGTGAGTAGGGATGACTTTGATGTCAACAAAGGAGAAGTCAGGACACTTCTCGCTGATTTCTCAAAAACATCGTCTTTGCAAGGACATAAAGAATTAAGATCAGAACCACTGGAGTAATGGTTCTGATTGTTTCATGCACAATCGTAACTAGGAATCTCTAGTGAAGAATGAATTTTACTGGTTTGTCATCAAGGAAAAACATGCTGTAGAATGCATATTAAAGTAAAAATTATAAATTTTCCACTCTTTAAAAGGCAAATTGCAATTAAAACATTTGACTAAATTATCAACAAGAGGAAAAGAGCCATGAAACAAAGTAATTAGAGGGATTTTACAGATATCTGGTTTGAAATATGGGATATAGAGGTGGTCTAAGCTGAGACTGCCATCTGCTGGTTCCTTTGACAAGACAAACATTTGGTTTCATTAGCAGAAAATGAGAAGCAGAAGAAAAATCAGATGAAACAGTTCAAGAAACCATTTCTATGAATTAAATTAAGAGGATCACATTAGAGAGATCCATTCAAGAGAAGCTTAAAGACACAAGTTGAGACTGAAACGCCATTATCTTCTGTTTGTTTTGAAGTCCAAGCCTCACGTTCAAATGTATTTGTTCAAGACATTTTAGCAACAAGGAAGTGCTTTTCATCACGAAAACATAAAAACATAATAAACATTTAGAAAACCAATAGCAGACATTAAAGTTATCAATACACATCAAATATGTTTGTGCCTGGGAAAGATCCAAAAACGTTCAAACTGAGTGGCTTTAACCATTTCTGGTTCAGTGGGAGTGGAGGGTGTGACTGACAGCCTGCGGTAGTGGGGCCTCCTTCAGGTGAAGCTTCCTGAATAAATAAAAGGAGATTTCACAATAACCAGAAGCAGCTTCTCTGGAAAACAAACCACAACCAACAATCCCTGATCACCTGGTTTAGATGTTCATTCAAATCCTGTTTTTTGAATATTTACAGTTTCATCAGAGCTACAGATTTTTGATTTGATTTATTATCTGCATTTTCTAAACAAACTCTGATTTTGTCCCATCATATTTAGCTGTGGATCCTGGAGGCCTGAGGACAGAACCTCTTCTGTTCAGCTCCACAGGTTCTGTTCTGAGTGAGCAGGAAAGAACCCGGTTGTCCTGCAGGATGAAACTCTGTCATGGTTCTGCTCAGGAAACACCAGGCAGTTCAGAAAGACTATTTAAATGGAGGAGCTCCAGGTAATGAAATTAAATCAGACTTATATAATGTCTCAAAGGCATCATTACCAGCATAGCTTACGATTTTGAAATTGTTGTCCAACCAGAGCCAATATATTAACAACTTAATCCTCATTATAGTCCACCATGGTTGTTGTTTTCCTTCCGGTTGCACATATCAGCAGAATAGTGCCGTTTGTCGAGTATCACCAGTGTAGATCAGCCATCATTAATGGACTCAATCAGTGTAATTCGATGGCTGAATTTTATTTAGCATTATCAGTTTAATCAGGGCTAAATACAACTGCAAGCAACGCTTTACTGTTTAAAACCATAAACCACTTTACTTTTACACACTACTCTCTGTTGGTTTTTAATATAAATCCCATTAAATATGCCAAATATGATAAAATGTTGAAATTTTGAGAGGGGGAGGAGGGTAGCATAATTTTGCAAAGCACAGCAGTTTTGTGCTTCTGTCTCATCACTTTGTAATTTAAAATAATCAGTAGGTTTATCTTTATGCGCTTATCTTTGCTTCCCAAAGCTAGGCGGGATGAATGCGACCTGGCCGTTCAGATTCAGGACACATTTGAATCGGACACGTATCGGATACCCAAGAGGCCTGGGTCGCATTCAAAAAGAATCCAACCTGTGCTGTTCAGACTGACATGAAAAGATCAGATACAGGTCGCATTAAGGCAAAGAAATCGGAATTGGGTCACTTCAGGCTGCGGTGTGAACAGAGCCTTAGACTTAGCAATAAAAACAACGTAGAGGGTTTAAAAGTGCAGAATAGCTGTACTTTTAAACATAGAAATGATAAGAGACATGAGTAAAACAGTATGTAATCTGGCAGAAAGTAGTAAAATGCAATAAGAGCAGGAACCAAGAAGAGATCAGATAATAAATGTGAATCTATTCTATTCTATTCTATATCACCCCTACTTTTCTCAACAGTTAGTCAAACTACATGATTATAAATTTTCATCAGATTTATAATCAGAACAGAGCTGGTGTGTATAAACTCTTTCTTTCAGGTAAACAACAGCCTCAGAATATTTCGCTGGTGACTTTCTGAGGCTATTTTCGGTGATACTGGATCCGTTAAACATATTTCTACCAAACAATCCAGTTTCTGTGGAAATACACTTGCAAGGTGTGGAGATGTCAAAGATTACATTAACATAGAACACTGTGGGCTTTTCTTTCAGTTCCTGGTAATTATCCTACACTGTAACTGCAAACATTGTATTTAATTATTAATAATGAATCAGTTTCATCAAATTCCTAACAACACTCACTTTTAATAAGTTACTTGGTCTTTGTGGATGAAAAGTCTCACCAACTCACTACTCAGGTTAATTTAGAAAGAGCACGCCTTTGATGATTGTGCGTCTTTTTGTCTTGGAATGTATCTTAAGAATACTATATCCACGTAAAAAGTGCTTTACTTGAGTTTTTTTTCCTCTTAGTGTTACTTTCTACTTCTCCCCTCACTAAATTTCAGAGGACAACATTGAACACTTTGCATCTCTGCGACATTTCAGTTTAACAATATTGTTTTCCATGGAAAAGTCTGGACCTTATTCACTCATAACTTACAATGCCAAGATGTCTTTGCTATTTGCTTTATGTACAGATAAACAAAAATATATCAAGTTATTTTAGGTTTGTAATACTTAAATCGCACAATATAATTTTATTGGTTTTTACATAGTGGAATAATTGATTCTGTTGAGGCATTTGGTTTATATGTGACAGGTATCCCACAATGTATTGGGCCACCAGCAGCAGCAACTAATTAAATCACTTTATTTATTACAAAAATTGGTTTTAAGATGTTTAAGACGAAAACACAAACTCCAAGGCTTCTTCTATCCAACCAGTTCATCAAGAATGAAACTTTTCAGAGCGCTTATTCGCTAGTTTTTAGCATTTACATTTGCGTGAAACTGCACCATGAGTGAGATGTATGTTTGTTTTCATGACCACCACTCTGCTTGATGGTATATTTATACATGATAGTGAGCCATCCTGTCCTTCCAAACAGACTCCATGGATGCTGCTTGGAAGAACGGGACGGCTCCGAACTTTGTAAGGAGTTACCCTGGTCCTGCTCAACTTTTAAACATACAGAGATTTTTGTTTCAATATCCTTGCTCTTATCTTCTTTTAATTTAATTGAGGAATTGTATTTATTAAAGAAAAGTAAACATTTCTGTTTAACTGTACAATGCCATGTTTTAAAAAATGTCCCAAGCAACAATAAAATATTTCGAAAAACAAAAAACAAACAAAGGAAAGACCTGTCATGGATGGTGGCTCATGGGATCCTCCCGGTCAGAACCGTTATGCTGTCCCGCGGCATGTCGGCGACGTCCATCTGCCCCCGACCCGGTTGTGGCGTGCCGGAATCGGTGAGGCGCCTGCTGTAGGAGTGCAGCAGTCCCAGCAGCGGCGGCCTGGCTCTCTGGATGAGGCAGGTGGGAAGGACGGGATCCCCTCTGAGCACCAGCGCTGCTTGGAAGTACCGGACGGCTCCGAACTTCGTAAGAAGTCATCCCGGTCCTACTCAACTTTTAAACACACAGAAACTTTTAAAAATGTAATTTTCTTATGTTCCTTTAGCTTAATTGAACTAATTGTTTTTATTAAGAAAAAAGTGAACATGAAGAAAAGAATTTCTGTATAATATTGCAATACCATGCTTCAAATGTTTTAAGTATCAAACTGTTTTCAATATTTTCTGTCAAAGTTTGAGCAGAGAAGCAAATAAAAAACAGAAGCCATGAAATGTTTCAATCAAGTAATTTCTTATTATATAAGCAGTTTTAGTTAACAAAAGCTAGGCTTTGGTTGTTGATTAAGTAATTACAACATACTCAGATTTATTAAGTTAACTTAAGTTATGGTCACTGAAATTTCACAAGTTAATGGAACTCAAAATTATAAACCTGTTGGGTTTTTTTAGGCAGTGAATTTGCATATTTTTAAGCAAGGTGAACTAATTAGATTTTACAGTGTATCTCTGGACCTGAGATGCTACTCACACATAGAACCTGGACTTCCTGCAACAACTCAAGAAGTCTGACCTTCCACTGTCCAGCCTGTCCTGTGTTCATCCATCACTATGTGGTCTGGATCATCCACAGAAGAAGGTAGGTTCACACTGCAGGGAACAGTCAGTTCTTTTAGAGAGGATTATCAGGGCTCAACTTCTCTAGGACTTGTAGAGGTCTAGATGGGAAGAAGGTCAGGCTATTGGCCCTACGTCACTAATCATTCAAAGCGTCATGACGGACGTCGGAAGTGAGGATCTGGAGTGTTGAACTGAGCGACTGAAGTTGTTTTTGTCAGTCTATTCCCGGCTTCTTCTTGTTCGAGTTGAGTTCATTTGTCTTTGCGCGTAACACACCTGGTTGGGGCTCATAAATGGAGGTATTTACAGAAGCGTGAAACAGCTAGCTACCTCCTCCCTCCTGACGTGTTGATCAAATTACCGACTTTGACTGAATTCACACCAAATGATTTATATCACTATGTCATAAACAGCGGTTCCCTTTACACCGGAGCAGCATTAAAAACGTACAGAAGACGCTAACCAGTTTTTTTTCTTCGTACATGCTAGGCTACAGGACGGTGGGGGACTGTTTCCATGGTTACTGACGGTTAGACGCGTACCTTCTCCATAATGCGATAGTTGATATCTTTCTAAGCATACATACATATAAAGTATATGGAGGTTAATCTTCTTACCTTGTAAAAAATAAAAATAAAAATCCCCGGTTACACTGCCTGCCAACATGACCATAATGGTCAAGTTTTTTTTTTGACCGTAGTGGTCAGGTTGGCTCCTATCCATCGCCGCCGCATCTTTCCTTGTTAAAAGTTATGAAATAAAATGACAAGTTTGTTTTTCACCCCTGTCTTTTTGTGCAGCCGACCGCGCAGCACCCTGTGACCATTTTTACTTCGAAATCAACTAAATAACAGCGATATTAGGCTACCAGATGTGCGGGGTTTAAGGCGTTGATAGTTTTGACGTCCGTTATGGCGGAGCGGGCAGAGTTTCGAAGGGAGTGACGTCACGTGTAAAGGGTCAATAGAAAAATAAATAAAAAGGAACAGAAGTCAGTGCAAAAGCCTTGTGAAGATAGAAAGACATAGTGTGTAGAAGGATTCCATGCTGGTCTGCCTGAACTTGGCCCATAAAGCCATTTCGGATCATTTCTCTTGAACTCATTTCTGTACATCATAAAATCTTTGCTTAATCAGCAGGAAGCAGTTTAACTCCCGAGTTATGTTTTTAGTAACTCAAAAGTTCCTGCTCTCACATAAAGTCCAGTAAGAGGACCTCACTGGACCCAGCTAAGAGTAGGTTTTATGTCTCTGTCAGTTTGACCTCGTTTTCCTTGTTCTCACCTGCTGTGATGCCACAAGGTTAATTTCGCTGATTTTACTCGTGTGTTTGAAGAGGAAAATACAAATTTCCACAGCGCTCCAATGTAAAGATGTAAAACAAAAATTTATTCCACAGTTTTTTGCGCCATCCTTTGCAAGAGCAAAATTCCAAAATAACCTCCACAAAACAAACTACGGTTGGAAAACCGTGTGGCTCTGTCGATTTTACTTGCAGCGCCTTTCCTTCTCTCTGCTTTCCTCTGACCTTCGCTAAGGCACACCTCATTTACATAAATTGCAAAATGGCCAATTAAGTTATAAAGCATACAAACTTAAAATTAAACACTTATTCACAATTAAACATTATGAAATTAGCTACATGCAATATAATACTGATACCTAAACCTCAACAAATGCACTTATTAAATTACTAATTAAACAAATAAGTTTTGACAGTAACTGAATATTTTGTACATTAACTTGGCCTCCACACCCACATTGCCCCATCCAAGCTATATGCTGAGGAAGGAGTGATCCAGTCAAACCAGCTTCTGTTGAGCAAATGTTCTGAAGAATGAAATTTCAGTTGAGTGGGAGTTATGTGTACATTTCTGGGGTATTTCAGTTGACGTTTTTATTAGTAACTATTGGCCAATATGACTGTTTCAACCAGACCACCCCCACAGTAACTGAGAGTATAAAAAGGCTGATCCACCACCTGGTCTTATATCAGCTCAAGCAGGACTTCAGAAAATCATCTTGGTCAAGTTGAGGCAAGTAAGAATTATCTGTTGAACAAACAGGTTTGTATTGATGCAAGCCATAATTTCTCCTGAGATTAATGTTGGTTCTTGGTTGTTTCTCTGTCAGGTTTCATCTGTTCTCTAGGAAAACATGGTGGACTACTCAGTAACCGTCTACACTGGAGATGCTGCTCATTACAGCACTTTCCATAGTTTCTACATCACATTGGTGGGGACAGGTGGTGAGAGTGACTGCCAGAAGCTCAGCACCTGGGTCCCATCCTTTACACACAATGTAAGGCTGAAAACTCTTTCTCCTCATCTTCAAACTCTGCACTTTTCATTTTGCTTTCAATGATTTAAACCCTGACCACTCTCCGATATGCTCAGCCAAAGCAGGCTCTTTCATAAGTTTGGTTCAGTCCACTGAGGTTTCTCCTCAACCACTGGGATAAGTTAGTTGAATCTTGGGGAATTCATTTGAGATGTTTTCCTTGTTTTTTCAGCCGTATACTCATAAGGTGGAATGCACCAAGCCACTTGGTGACCTTTTAGCAATCATCATTCAGAAGGAATACCATATCGTGTTCTCAAAAGGCCCGTGGTTTGTTGCTAAGGTGGAGGTGAAATCTCCAATGGGAGACATCTACCAGTTCCCGATCTACAAATGGATCACTGACTGCAAGGATCACTATTACCAGGAGGGATCAGGTTGGTTCACGTTGAGCACCTTGCAGAGAAGGAATACACTGACAATGTGAGGAAGAAAAAGCTCCAACAAATTTTATTGAATAACACTTTTCCTTCTTTAGCCAAGTTTTTCAGTCAAGAAAAACAGAACATCACCGAATTATGTTGGACAAAAGATCTTGAAGAACAGCGGGCCCTCTATTGGTAAGAACCATCCAACCCTTTAATCCTTTATACCTGCTTATCCAGCCTGCCCCATCAGCAAGGGTTAATAAACCCTCTGAAAGGGGAAACATTTCTATAAATGTAGCTCTGTTACTGAACATCATCAGTCATCCTGAAAACATGACGTTGATTTCTCCTTTTCTAAAACCAGTTGTCTCTTTTCTGTTTGTCTTAGCTGGGATCAGCTTAAAGATGGATTACCACACAACATGAAAGCAGAGTCCTATAGTTCACTGCCTCTTGATGTGAGTTTCTACAAGATCAAGGAAATAGAGATGGAGTACACTGGAGCTAAAGCGTAAGATTTCCTTCCCTGGTTTTCCTCCCATCTTAAATGGGTTTTAATTGTTGAACTTAATGATTATTTCCATTGTTTAGGCTTCTTCAGCTAAAACTGGCAGAATGGGCTGAGCACAAGACGAAGTGGACTAATATTGAAGATATAAAACATCTGTACTGCTGCCATCGCACTGAAATATCTGGTACTACGTCATCACTAAGCATGTTTCTGGTTCTGGTAGACACTTCATCATTCACGAATGCTATCTACTGATTCCAGTTTCAGGAATGGCATTCTGTACTTTGACCCAAGGGTCTTTGCAGTTTGGTCAGATTTAGACAGCAGTGAAGGGTGTTTGTTAAAACATGAAATCTTTTTCAGATTATGTCTGTCAGAAATGGCAGGAGGACTCCTTCTTCGGCTACCAGTTTCTGAACGGAGTAAACCCGATGATGATCCAGTGCTGTAAAACTCTGCCTGAGAACTTTCAAGTGACTGATGAGATGGTCTTCAAGGATGGGAATCAGAGTCTGACAGATGAGATGCAGGTGGTTATCTGATGGTGAGTCATGTTTTTAGACTGTTAAGCCTCCTGGTAACTAACTTTCTGCTGAAATTTACAAACAGAAAGGCAACATCTTCTTGTGTGACTACAAGATGTTGGATGGAGTGAAGGCAAACATCATAGATGGGGAGCAGCAGTATCTGGTGGCTCCTCTTGTTTTGCTGCACAAAACTCCTGATGACAAACTGATGCCGATTGCAATTCAGGTGAGGTATTCGTCCAAACTTAGGTGATAGATTAGATAGCCCTCATTTGCTATCAGCGTAGCTCTAAGTCAGGGAACTTTGCTCAACATTTTCAAAACTCTCCGATATGCTCAAAAAAGTAAAGTACAAGTCAGAAAAGTCAGTTAAATTAATTTCTTAGAAGTTTCAGTAAGAGATTCTGCAATATACATGAAAAGGTATTTCAAGTTTAAGTCATGCATCATCAGTATATAGGTGGGGGAACTGCTGTATATCTGACAACTGAAGTTCTTTCTTAAGTCTGCATCAATGACAGTTTGTGAGATGAAACTCATTTGCCTGGACTTAAGGTGTATATGCATTGCTACCTGGATCTGCCTTAGATCCGTTTTACATTTTGTACTGGTTCATTAGCATAGATCAATTTGGGTCATCAAGTGGACCAGAATGATTGTGGATCATTTTCTGTGCTCATCCTGCAGCTGAAACAGATTCCAGCAGAGGACAACCCTGTATTCCTCCCCACTGACTCACGGTGGGACTGGTTGTTGGCAAAGACGTTTGTGAGAAATGCAGATTTTAACATGCATGAACTCAGTTCTCACCTGCTGCGCACCCACCTGCTGGCTGAGGTGTTCGCAGTGGCTCTCCTGCGCCAAATACCCATGATGCATCCTCTCTACAAGGTATTGGGAGCTCGTTGGTTGATCATTAGTTTGAATGTTTTCACACAAAGGTAACTCTGGTGGTGTTGCTAATAAATGACCTATTCCAGCTTCTTATGCCTCACACTCGCTACACGCCGATGATCAACTTCTTGGCACGGAAACTTCTCATATCTGATGATGGTGTTTTCACCAAGGTAAGTAAGGAAAATCACTGAGTCAGAAACTATGTCCACACCTACATCACCAAGTTACAGACACTCTCTCCCCGTAGTTTGCCTCTTCTGGTGGTGAAGGGATGTTCACCATTCTGCGGAAGGCGCTCTCCTCCATGACCTACAGATCCCTCTGTTTACCGGACGACATCTCTGACCGCGGGCTGGAGGATGTGCCCAACTTCTTCTACAGAGACGATGGACTGAAGCTGTGGAACATCATCTACAGGTACAGACCGTTTGCTTTTAACCCTGAGGTAAAAAAAACAACAATCAACTGAAAGTTCTGGTCTAGAACAAGAATTTTAATTATTCTAAAGTGAAATAAGTTGTTATTTTAACTTGATATTGTGAGTAAAATAATGGAGAAATGTGGCTCTTTGACCAGGTGAAGGCAGTTTTTTTTCTTGCATAATGTGAAATAATTATTTGGTTTAAATTGCAGCATTAAGTTAAAACTCAATTCAAGATCAATGAGCTTATAAAACAATGTTTAAACAACTTGTCTGTTGTTAAATAAACTTCATGAACTTTAGTTTCTGAGTTAAAACCAAAACAATTTTCTTGTCGACTTAAACTGCATTTTCAAGGCAGCAGGTGGACTTTCATTTTCTAGTTAAACCACCTTCACATGTTTTAGAGTGTATTTATAAAGTCTCTCTGTGACCTATTGAGGCTTATTTTTGGAGAAAACTGCACCTATAATTCAACCTCAAAGCAGGCAACCACTGTAAAAAAAAAGGAAATATGATGAAGCTGCCATAGTCCTTGGGTTTACTGTGAATACAAAATGTTAAACCTTTTTCATTTCTTCTTATAAGTTAGAATATAAGCAAGTGTTGACATTTTTGCACAGAAAATGATAAAAAGTTATATACATTTTGAAAGATATTTTGGAAAATGTTTATCTTTCTTTTATAAAACATCAGCCTGGCTTTGGGCTGATGTGCTGAGTGTGAACTGCAGCAGGACTGAATCCTGAATGTTCCTACAGCTTTGTGAAGGGAACCCTCCAGTATTACTACAAGAGCGATCAGATGGTCCAGGAAGACCAGGCTCTGCAGCAGTGGATCGGTGATATATATTCACATGGGTTCCTTTCTGAGAAAAACACAGGTCGGTAAATGTTTTCATCCTGGCTTGAACAGTCGGCTTTCTTTCAATACTGAACATGACTTTAACTAATTTCCAGGTATTCCAATAAGATTCGACACCGTAGGCGAGTTGGTGAAGTTTGTCACCATGGTGATCTTCACCTGCTCAGCACAGCACTCGGCTGTGAACACCGGACAGGTGAGTTTCTCGAACTGCTGAAGTTTACGTTAGCTTGTTCAGGAAGTTTCTGACTGACCATCTAAGTGGAGATTCACAGGGATGGTTTGGTATTCCTCCTGGTAGCTGTTACCATAGTAACCATAGAACCATTTCTGCTGCTTACTGATTATTTTCTATGTGGAAAATTTTTGTTTTTGGCCAAACTGATTAAATGAGCTAATAGATAAATTATCATAGGATCACATTTAACATTACTCTTAATTATGGACAAAAAGATACAATATGTTTCTTGCATATCTGATGTATTTTTATTCTAACTGTAATCATCAAAGAAAAGTCAAGACTCATCTAGTCAAACAGAACATCTTGCAGCTGGATCTGATTGGTGTCTGTTGGGTTTGGTTCCTGCAGTATGACTTCATTGGCTGGATGCCCAACACCCCAGCGACCCTGAAATGTCCACCACCTTCCAAAAAGGGAGAAGCTACGGAGGAAACGCTACTGGACACGCTGCCTTCTATAGATGTCACCGTGCATGGGATGGCCACAGTTTGGCTGCTCAGCAAGGTGTCCACTGACGCTGTAAGTAGCCCTGGTTCTGTTAACATGTCTCCAACTGATACCTGATCTCCACCAGTTGGTTCTGGTCACAAACACTGTGTGATCCCGCCAGGCGGCAATAACGTTGACATTAACCCCATCAGATTCTGACAATGACTATGGTCTGGCCCCAATGCTCACACTTCCACCCTTGTTCCGCCCTCCAGCCCTTCAAATGCGCGTTTTTGTTGAAGGTTTTGAGTGCGTGGTCTTTAGCACCGCCCCATTTGGGCTCTTGATACACACTTTGGCCAAGACGCAACCAGGTGGACTTTGGCAAAAACATTCCCTTGCATGTAAGGTTTTTAATTAAAAGGCGGAAATATAGCAATGGGTTTTTCTTTTTTGATAATTGTGACCAGAACCTCTGCTCCATTCGGCCATCATAGAGCAGTCTGACAGTCTTTTTCATTATGTGCATTAATACAGCGCCCTCAACATAATCATCAAATATCACAGATGTATTTTTACTCTGACCTGTATGTAAATAATGACTGAAACCATGATGGAAACCAGACCGAATGTTCCTCTGATGTCAACAGGAGTATCTCGGTAACTACCCAGAGAAGCGGTTTATTGAAGATGTTCCCCTGAACAACATAAAGGTCTTCAAAGAGCAACTTCAAGAGCTGAGTCTGCAAATCGAAGCCAGAAACAAAAAACTTAAGCTGCCTTACACATACCTGGACCCGAAGGTGGTGGAGAACAGCGTGAGCGTGTAGGGTTGGATCCTTCATCGGTTCTGGTTAAGTTAATCCTGAACTAGACAGCATGGTATAAGTTAGGGTGATTCTGGGTTGGTGGAGGGAAGCTGCTGCTGGTTATCTTAGAAAACTTAAATGATTGTAATAAGAACCTTGTGTTTCTGTAAGAATGCAGAACCATCAGGAATTAATTGTGACCTTTGAAGCTGTTTGGAATAAAATAAAAATAACATATATTCTGATTTTTTTATAGTGATTTTAGAGCTGCAGTACTGTCTTTCATGTTTGGGAGCTTTTCAACCACAGCTTGATTAATGGCTAGAGATATTATTCTGATGTTCTTTGTTCCAGGGAATTGAATAACATGTTGAACTTGATTACTTAATAAACTGATTTTAAAATGGCTTCATTAGAGTCTGTCTGGACCTTATTGGGCTTAAAGTTTCAAGTTATATAGCTTTGGGCATTCATTTAACTCAAGGAAGATATTAGTCAGCTGATTCTTTGCTGGCCAATTTATTAGCAGAACTAAGTTAAATTTTTATTAATATTCATGACATTCATATTTGCCAAGTTAAACTAAAATATGAGGCTACAGAATAAGAACGGTTTGGGAGCAGAGCCAAATGTACCACCATTAGCATGCCCATAGGAGTCTCTTTACATCCTGAAACGTAAGTTTGCTTTGACTCTGAAATAGTGTTTAAATGTGTAAGGAAAAATCTGCAAGAGGGAAAAAGTACCGTACCAAGCAGCAGAACCGAACCCCAGGAACATAATTTCACATTGCATTCATTCCGGTGCCAAAGAAACCTCAAGTCACCTCTTTCAACAATTACCGGCCTGTGGCACTGACTCCCATCATGATGAAGTGCTTTGAAAGGCTGGTAAAAGAACACATCGTCTTCAGACTCCCCCCCACATTCGACCCGTTCCAGTTTGCCTACCGCCGAAACCGCTCCACTGAGGACGCCATCTCCTCCGCCCTATACCTGAGCCTGGCTCACCTGGAGGAGAAGAACACTCATGTGCGGATGTTGTTCCTGGACTTCAGCTCAGCGTTCAACACAATCATCCCACAGCATCTGGCAGGAAAACTGGGACACTTGGGCTTCAGCACCCCCCTGCGCAACTGGCTGCTAGACTTCCTCACCGACAGACCTCAGTCAGTCCGGATCGGACAACACACCTCCGATGTCATCACCCTCAGCACAGGCTCCCCTCAGGGCTGCGTCCTGAGCCCTCTGCTGTTCACTCTGATGACACACGACTGCGTCCCCAGGTTCGCCACCAATCACATCGTGAAGTTCGCGGATGACACAACAGTGGTGGGCCTCATCAGAGACGACAACGACCTGGACTACAGAGAGGAGGCGGAGCAGCTGGTGGACTGGTGCAGAGACAACAGCCTGATCCTGAACGTTGACAAGACGAAGGAGATGATCGTCGACTTCAGGAAGAACCGGCCCAGCCACGCTCCACTGCTCATCAACAGCTCGGCTGTGGAGGTGGTCAGCAGCACCAAATTCCTGGGGGTGCACATCACTAACGACCTCACCTGGACTGTGAACACCACGTCTCTGGTCAAGAGGGCACAGAAACGCTTGTATTTCCTGCGGAGGATGAGAAGAGCACACCTGCCCCCGCCCATCCTCAAGACGTTCTACAGAAGCACCATAGAGAGCATTCTGACCAGCTGCCTTTCTGTGTGGTGTGGAGGCTGCAGCGCCTCCGACTGGAAGAACGTGAGGAGAGTGGTGCGGACAGCAGAGAGGATCATCGGGGCCCCCCTTCCCTCCATTCAGGACATTTCATCCCAGCGCTGCGTGTCCCGAGGCAGAAACATCGTCAGTGACCCCTCACACCCCCACCATGGACTGGTCTCCCTGCTGCCCTCTGGAAGAGGTTCCGCAGCATCCGGTGCAGGTCCACCAGGTTCCGAAACAGCTTTTTCCCACTTGCCATCAGACTGCTGAACTCTTAACTGGACTGCACTCTAAAACTGGTCTCCACTTTATACCTTGCACATGTACAGAGCTAAATAACTTCTATTTTACTGTCAGTCCTGCACTTTATATTTTATATTTAGATTTATATTCATATTTTATACTGTATTTTATTTTATTCTGGAGTAACCTCACAACATTGGAACCTCAAAACATTGTCCTGAGCCGTATGCAACGAAATTTCGTTCTGTATACACCCTGTGCATGCAAAATGACAATAAAGTCAGTCTAAGTCTAAGTCTAAGTCTAAATGTTCTTGGCTCAGCCTTTATAACAATAATATATATATGTATATATGATTACATCCTGCCTGATCATATTAATGTTAGGGACTACTCACAGTAGTTATCAGTAATAATTTACCATGGCAGATATGGTTAATTGCTATATTGTGATCAGAAGTTCTTGGTTCAGAGTTTTAAGTTTGATTCCCTTTTGGAGATTTTCTGTGTGATGATAAATTTCCCACCAGTGACTGAGAGCCTGGATTGGTGCTGCAGCTGCACGGCTGGACAAACTGAGTACCTTGAGATTTTCCTTTGAATAAAAAAAGAATAGAATAGTTCTTGTTTTATTATCTAACCCTCTTTACTATTAACAAAATTGTGGAGAAAAAAAGATATTTTGTGTCCAAAGATATTGTACACACAGCTGTGTAGAGTCTGTGGGGGTGAGGTGGGGCACAAAGCCTAAATCTGATTGGTCAGTTTGCTTTTGTTTATTTCACGGGTTGGCGTTTTTCTGTAAGCTAAACATGAATGAGTGGAGTTTGAACCTCCCGTAGTTCTAAGATCCCGCCTGAGTTTCTTACAGTGTGCGGTTCTGACGGGTCGCCGGTTTATTTGCTTTTTTGAGGTTTCGCCAACTGAATAAGTGACGGGTCACCCGCTGGCCGACACCAGCAGATGCGCTGGGGGAAACCCTGGATATATGTATAAACATCAATGACTCCTGGATTTCTGGGCTTCTCACCCTTTCTCTAAGGGAGCCCAGAGACCCTGCGGAGAAAACCCCTCCAGGATAACAAGGCAGTTCCCAGGAGGGGCACTCTCCAGTACCCCCTCCAAGGACTTAAAAAGGCTGGGTAAACAGTCAGAACCCGACCCAAACCCGTAGGTAGAGGGAGAGGCTGTCCTCTTGTTCACCCCAACGCACCAAGGCGGGAGGCAACAAGTCAGCCCACTCCTGCCCAGCGCCTCTCACAAGGGGCAACTCCAGGGTGGGAGAACATCCAACCCGAAGAGTTTTTGCGGCGCTAGTGGCTCGTATTTTTCTGACAGTAGGCAGACAGGAAGGAGGGCGAGGAGAGGGGGCAAAGGTCGTCGAACCCGCGACGTCCGTTTCGAGGACTAAGGCCTCCAAACGTGGTGCGTGCTAACCCCCTGCGCCGCCACAGCACGCCCCGAGTCCGACTATTTCTAGCCGGAACACATCGGCTCTTTTCGGGCTGAGCCCGGCCGGGCTCTGTGGGTTAAAGCCCGGCCACCAGGGGCTCCCCAACGTGCCCCACCCCCAGGCCTGGCTCCAGGGTGGGACCTCATGTACGGGCGAGCAGAACCACTGTTTCCAATGGTCGTTTTCATCATAAGGGATCTTTGGGCTGCACTTGGTCTGGTTCCTCACCTTGGACCTGTCTGCATTGGGTGGCCCTACCAGAGGCATGAAGCCCCGACAGCAAGACTCCTAGGATCACTGGGACACTCAAACCCCCCCACCACGATAAGGTGGCAGCCCATGGAGGGGATGTGTAAATGTGTGTGTGTGTGTGTGTGTGTGTGGGTGTGTGGGTGTGGGTGGGTGTGTGTGTGTGTGTGTGTGTGTGGGGGTGTGTGTGTGTGTGTGTGTGTAAATATGAAGTAACCTGTTAATTATGTAAGACAGAGAGAAAATGAGAGAGAGAGGAAGAAAGTTGGTTTTTTAAGATGAGGAAACGAACTCAATGTGGTGGGAAGCAAATTCTGACCTTGGGTCCAGTTGTGAGGTGAAATGTATCTTTGTAGTTTTAAAAAAAAGATTTTTAGGCTCTAATAAAGTTTTTTAGGCTGTTATTTAACAGGCTGAACAGGAAATTGGGAGGAGAGAGAAGGAAATGACATGCAGCAGATTCCCCAGGACTGGGAATTGAACCCAGGTTGACAAACAAAACCTAGAAGTAACGTCCTAAACAAAACATAATTTACAGTTTTACTGTAAATCTGGTTAAAAAAATAACTGAATTATTCATTTCTTAGCCCCTTTTCCTTCTCTTTTATACAAGCAGACAGAACATAAGCTCAACAACACAAAAGCTTCATATTTATTACAAAATATTCATCTAAGAATCGATTTCTTCCTGTAGTGGAAATGATTTCTGATTAAGTTCTCTGTTTTCCTACTTTCATGGATTGTTCTTCTTTTTACCTTTTCTACAGTTTTTCATGTTAAATTGCACTTTTTTGTTAAGTTTCTAATATTATCTTGAATCTGTATTTCTAAATAAAGACTAACTGAAAGATCCCACAGTAACTTTTATTTTTGATAAAACCTATTTTTTTCTTATAACAAACAAACCAGATAAAACAAGTTTGGGCTTCTTCAGGGTCCAGAGTATTAAATTATGATTACAATTATCATCTATTACTATGTACAGATTAAACTCTAATCTTCATTTAACATCCTGGAACCTGAAGAAGTCCAAACCTGTTAAATCAGCTTTTTTATGTTTGGTATAAAAAGAAAAACAGGATTTATCAAAGAAAAACAGGTGAATGGACTGAACTTGTGTCGTGCCTTGCTAGTCATGTTGACCACTCAAAGCGCTTCACACTACAGTCACATTCACACCGACATGCAGGTCTGAGGGCAACTTGCCGCTAAGTGCCCCGCCCCGGGGCAGCTCAACATGTGGCTGAGGAAGCTGGAATCGAACTTACAACCTTCTGGTCACAAGACGACCACTCTACCCACTGAGCCACAGTCGCCCTAAAACAGCCACTGCATGATCCTTTTGCTAGTCTTCTTTAAAATACAGGTTTAAACAGTTTAATGAGCTACAATTCAGTGCAATTTAATATAAAAAGTGAGTAGAAAAGATAAACTAAAGGACAAACCATAAAACCACAAATACAGTGAAAATAAACAGAAATCATTACTATTAAAAGAAGACATTTTAATTCTTAAATCAATACGTTGCTATAAAAAATTGAGCCCAGTGTTGTTGCGGCGCTAAAGCAGCGAAGGGAAAAGGGCTAACGTACGGCTAATTCAATTAATTTTAAAGTTTAACAATAAAGCTGCACATGTGTTTGGGGTTTCTTCAAATCTTTGGGGGCAATTTGCAGTGACCAACTGACCTGACCGACATGTTTTAGGAGATGTGGGGGGAAACCGGAGCACCCGGAGAAAACCCACGCAAACACGGGGAGAACATGCAAACTCCACACAGATGGTGTCTGTGAAGACGCAGCGCTAACCGCTGCACCACCGTGCTGCCCACGTTTTTTCCAATTGGGTTGGGAAGGGATCTATTTTCTAGTTTGTCAATGGGGGTAAAAACGTTTTAAATTTGGTCTTGACGGAGCGTGGCATGGCGCCCCGTTCACAGAGGCTACATCCTCCATGCGTTTGGTTCCAGTCCTCGGTTCGTCTCCTGCACGTCTTTCTCCTTCTCTAAATATCAAAATCAAGAACTTTAGACATGATCTTGATTGTCTTTACTCGTTTATTTCTTTTTTGGCTTCTTACATCGCAGAAAGTTTCGTACTTTCTTCCAAAAGGAAATTTTAGATTTTTTCCTTTTACCATCTGGATCGTCCAAATCCTCCAGGATGGTTTCTGAGGATTCTGGATCAGTGGAAGAACCTGGTAAAGGTTCTCCTGCGAGTTCCTCCTCTGAAGAAACCTCTTGATTTAGGACTTTAACTTGGTTCTGTGAATCATCTTCTTCCTTCTCTTGGGAAACCGTGATGGGTTGTTGTTGGAAACCTTCTTCCTCGGCTCTGAGACTGTCGGCCAGCAGTAGATCGTCTCTTTCTCTTTGTAAATCATTGTTGTAAATCTTCTGTTCGTATGTCTCAACCTGCTGCTGTATGTCCATAATGTCTCTTTCATATCTACATTTTAGCTCCTCGTAGAGAGTGTGAACCTGGTCCAGTTCATGCAGCATTTGCTTCTCTCTCTTTTGCCAAATTGAGATTTCTCCTGACATTTTGTGGAGGAGCTCCTCCTTCTCAGCTCTCATATTGTCTAGAAGCTTCATGTCCTCCTCTGTTTTCTCCAGGTGAGCTTTTCTCTCCTGCTCTACCTGATGCTGGTATGTCTCAACCTCCTGCTGTAAATCCATATTGTCTCTCTCAAACCTGCGTTTTAGCTCCTCATGCGAAATGTGAAACTGATCCAGTTCGTTCAGCATCTGCTTCTCTCTCTTTTGAAGAATAGTGATTTCTCCTGACATTTTTAGGAGGAGCTCCTCCTTCTCAGCTCTCATATTGTCTAGAAGCTTCTTGTTCTCCTCTGTTTTCTCCAGGTGAGCTTTTCTCTCCTGCTCTACCTGATGCTGAAGTTTTTCGACTTGGTGTTTCAGCGCAGAATGTTTTCTCTCTTGGATAAGCTTTTCTTTCTTTTCTTTCTTTGAAAGAGCAGCTTCCTCCTGCTTTACCTTCTGTTCGTATATCTCAACCTGCTGCTGTATGTCCATAATGTCTCTTTCATATCTACATTTTAGCTCCTCGTAGAGAGTGTGAATCTGGTCCAGTTCATGCAGCATTTGCTTTTCCCTCTTTTGCCGAATTGAGATTTCTCCTGACATTTTGTGGAGGAGCTCCTCCTTCTCAGTTCTCATATTGTCTAGAAGCTTCATGTCCTCCTCTGTTTTCTCCAGGTGAGCTTTTCTCTCCTGCTCTACCTGATGCTGGAATGTCTCGATTTCTCCTGACATTTTTTGGAGGAGCTCCTCCTTTTCAGCTCTCAGCTTGTTGATGAGCTGCAGATTCTCGTTGTCTCTTTCTATGTTGGCATCTGTTGCATGTCTCACTTCCTCCTGATATCTATCCACATCTTGCTTCAATCCAGAAACATCCCTTTCGTATTTACAATTGAGCTCATTGTATGAACATTTGAGCTGAGTTAATTCCTCCTGCAGACGTTTCTCACTGCCTTGCAGGAATGTGATTGTTTGAGACATTTCTTGATACATTTCATCCTTTTCAGCTCTCAAGTTCTTCAACAGCCGTTGTTCCTCACTGAGCCTGGCTTCATCATACTTTTGTGTCTCGGCCTCCTGCCTCAGCAGAGCATCATCTGCTTCATACTGGGAACGCAGCTCCTCGTATGAAGTCTGGAGTTGGTTCAGTTCTTCTTGGAGGGCCAGACTTTTCTTTCTCTCAGCTTGTATTTCAGCTACAAACGCTTCCCGGCTGAGGAGGTGGGCCACCTTTAACTCCTCAAAGTCTTCTTGCAAGTTCTTCTTCTTCATGTACTTCACATCGTTGTGAACCTTAGAAGCAATGACCGCAGCGTTAAGGACAGCTGGATCGCTGAACTTCTCTAGTCTCTCAAGTTCCCTCTTTGCCTCCTTGGCCTGGTTGATCAATGTTTCTTTGAGAGCTTTCTGCTTCTTTAACTGGAGTTTCGTCTCTTCCAGCTCGGCCTCCAGGTGGGCCAGTTTCTGGTTGTCTTCAACCCTCCCGGCTCTCTCCATTTCCAGGGCGTAGCTGAGTTCTTGGATTTCCCCGTGAAAGATTCTCGGGTGTGCAGGAGGGAACCTGCCTTGGGGGTTTTGCTGGCCTCCCCTTCTCGCGTGGGGTCCCATCGTTCCACTGCGGTATCTCGGCGTATAATGAGACATTTTCTCCTAAATACAATCACTAAAGTTGTCGATCGGTAAACTACCTTAAAGAGCTTTGCGCACGTCTGAACTGGTCAGTGATATTGCAAGCAATGAAAAATATGCAGAATTGTGTTGCATACAATTCTGCAGTTGATGACATCACAGACTTGCACCGCCAGTGACATCACAGAGTCTTCCTTTGCTGGTGGTGTGACATCATTCCACCACCAAATATCTCACTCTTTATTCTTGTTTTCATTCAAAATAGTCCATGATTCGCTCGTTTTTATCCCAAATATCAGGGCATCAAACTCATTTCCATTTTGGGCCAAAATCTGAATGTTCATACAGGGCCTGTTGCACCAGATCGTACTGATAAAAACCAATTCAGTTGTTAAAATATCAATATATAGGTGTTTCAGCATTCAATAATGTCAGGTCTAAATACCTATTAAAGACAATTTAATCAGACACAGAAAAGACAAGAGAGTTAGATTCTTTTATACTCGCGAGGAGAGCAGACAGAGAGATGCTTTCAGTTACAAATCTCCAACCGCTCTGAAAACACATCTCCCGCTCCCTCTATTTTATTGCTTTTTTAGGGGACCCTCATACATTGAGCGCTTGCAACTTCTAAAAGGGAGGGGCAAAACAATTTATCACATGGTTGCAGCGCTAAATGACGTTTACTATTTAGACACATGTTATCTACAATCTAAATCCTTTTTGCTCCAGTTGAATACCAGACACGGCCAGTAAAACAAGTTGTATATCACACAGGAGAGCAGAGTTTATTGCTGGGCAATAAACTCTGCTAGAAGAGTTGCCTCCGCTATCTCCCAGGCTTTGCTGATGGCATCTCAAGGAAGTCACAGGAAGGAATCAAAGTTATTTAACACACAAAAACATTACTTAAAATAGTAGAAAAAGAGAAAAGCATATAATTAAACATTATTTAAATGTAACTTCAAGACTACATGATACAACGAATATTTGATAATTACTAAAAATACAATTTATCCAACAAATAATTCTTAAAATAACATAATATTGAACATCTTTTCACACTAATCAGTCGGTCCAGGATTGTTTTTGTGGTTTTCTGCAATCATCACAGATTTTGTGGTGCTAATTTAGAAATATTTGTAAGGAATTTTTACGATATTTGAGCTAATATATGATGTTAAATGTTTTCTTTTATTAATCACTCTATCGGTCATGCACTATAACTTGACATCAAGCAAGGCTGAGACAGAGGTCACCAAATGTTTTTGGCCAATTTTGAGAAAAAGTTTTGATAAACTCAGAAAAAATGTGGGGATCTGTTGATTTTTGTGGTTATTTATTTATAACAACATGAAAAAGTAAAAGATAAAAACTATAACTATTGATTTCTAAATCTTGTTGAAAGTTGGGTCGGATTGATTAAGCCTTGTTTTTATTATCAGGCTTAAGACTCAAACATTGTAAATGAGCGATAGTTGTACTAGTATTGTTGTGTCTTGTTTATTGTTGTCATAGCAACTGCATAACAAGATGGCTGTCAGTTAAACTAAAGAAAGTTGTAATCTATATTTTCAGTTTGTTTTCATTAGCTTTTTAAAGGCACAATGTCGTTCTTATTATAAATAGTTTTTCTCCATTAATTCCCATTTGTACTTATATCAGCAGAAATGTTTCAGTGTTTATTTTGTTTCAGTGTTTATTTTGTTTCAGTGTTTGTTGTTTTGTTTCAGTGTTTGTTGTTTTGTTATTTTGCTAACAGCAGACGATGCTAGCCCATATGTGAATGTAGCATTACATTATGTATTGTAGCTGCAGACAGAACAGCTTGTGTACATCAATCGGACCAGAGACCGCTCCAAAAGCAGGAAGTGAACTACAGTGCAAGGCATTCTGGGTAAATACAATCAAAACAAATGTGCTAGCCTAGCGCTAGCAGGAGAAATGGCTTATATATATAATTGATCATAATAAGCAGTTGCTGAAAAAAGTCTTTTAAGAGGAAGGAATTATTAAACAGGACATTTTAAACCATTTTTACTGAATTTAGAGCAGCTAGCATCTCCATATGCACTCCATGGAGAATTTAAATCTTTAAGGATTAATTGGCTGAATCTCAAAATAAAATATCCTCAAGCCTTGACAGTCTTCAGTTTTCCTTGCTGATGTTTACGATTGTAACTCAGTCGGTTCTCCCAGTTTGTCTGAAATTGGGACACTGATAAATAAAACCAGAATGCCATGCAGTTTGCTTTCACTGACGATGTTCTGAGCAAATCTTTCAATTTCAGTTCAACCACAACAAGCACAGAGTATTTCTGAGGAGGTACAACGTTTATTTTTAGATGAGTTTTGTTTTTAACTTCTGTTTGGCGTGTGTGGAAAAAAAAAAGGAAAGGAAATGATGGGTCGGTGAGTTGTGATGTGAACATTTGCTGATCCTGAATACTGACTCACTTTGTTTCATTGTGTGTTCAGCCGAGGACTGTGGCAGGTTTCAGAGGAACGGTCCGCTATGCCTCAGTAAATGCCCACAAGAACAAGGTCAGTCTTTCCTGCTTCCTCGTTCGACTTTGGAGTTTTAGCATTTGAATTAAAGGGGAATTGTTATATAAAACCAACTTTTCTAGAGATCTTCATCATATTACAATGTTATTCCCTCGTCAAAACCATACCTGAAGTTTTGCTTTGATTTTTTCATGCATGTTTGAGAAATCCTTTAATCTCCATGGCAACCATTCAGCTGTGAAAAACGCCTGGTTGGACCTAGCCCCTCCTCAGAGCGTCCGCCCCACAGAGCAGCCCTTTTCCACTCAGATCATTCAGACTAGCTAGCAGCAGTTAGCAAACACCTGGTGGAACTGCACCTCTGCTGAGTTCATTTTACAAGTTACAGTAGTAAAAATGTTAGCAAGTTAATAGAGGAGCCATGTTGCAATGAATTCCTGAAGGCGCAGTTCCAGAAAGGACAGAAGTTTTAAAAGAGACAGAAGCCCAAATTAAAGGCGTTAAGTTATGAAGTAAAATTTCTTTAAAGTCATATTTCATATATAAAGCATTTTTATAGCAACTGAAAGTAACACAGTTACTTGACTGTACTTTAAAACACATAATACTGCCCATTTAACCCTCTCACGGTCTTAAGAGACGGGGTCATTTTTACTCAGCGCGCAGTCTGGCACAATAGCACTGACTGTGTGAGCGCTTGTAAAAGGTTTTTTTTTAATGAAGTGATTTTGGAAACTGATGGTCTGACGGGACAAACCCCTGTTGATCCCCTGCTGTCCGACCATGACATCATTTGCTGCTCTCCTCCTGAGCGTCGCGCTAACACCACGGGAGGGTTAAATAAATAAATAATCTGCTGAATGAAAACAGCATTTCTTTTGACAATAATCTCAACATGATCCTAAAGTTTTTACCCAACAGGAACACATGCAGTTCTTTTCTGAGTAATGCCTCTTGGTGTCTCTTCAGGAAATGGGTCGCCATGACGACCTGTGGTCCCTGTTTTACATGCTGGTGGAGTTTGCTGTTGGACAGCTGCCATGGCGGAAAATCAAAGACAAGGTCAGAGGGTTTTTCATGAACGGGACGACAACTCATCCATTCACACAACAACTTTCAGAAACAATAACAACAAAGTAGTAGTTTGATTTAACGTCTCTTTTTAGCGTAGTAGTATGTTTCCGAAGCGGAGCTGCTGCGGTACCGAAGCATTCACCAGGAACTCTGCGGACAGTAGAAAACCTCTGTGAGGCGTTTCATCAGGCGTAGCTGCCAAATGTAACATTAAGACAACGTGCGAGTTCTGAGTTGACGCTTTTCACCGTTTTTATTTTTCTAACATGTAAATGACACGAAGAAAGAAGCACATGCTAATAAATCAGTGAAAAGACTTTAAATATTTACTGTGGATATCTTTTCTTTTTCTTTTTATTTTCTAAATGACTTTGAAATGGTTACATTGAATAAGATTTCCATTCATATTTCAAATTAAGAGAAATAAATATTTTGATACTGATATTTGACACTTTTAGGTCAGTTATAATTACTAAAATTATTTCAGTTTCCCAAATGTCACAATAATTACTTTTTTAATTAATAATTTAAGCATCAGTGATTTGATCTTGTATCATTTTCCATCCAGTATAAAAATGCTAGAGTAAAAATATAAATTATATAATTAGAAAGTTGCCTGTTAATACAGATTCACATGGCAGAAACATTTTTTCTATGCTTGTTTTTTGTGTGTGTGTGTGTTAGAGTCCAAATTAGCTAATTTTTCAGATTACCACACATTTATGTATTAAAATGTTTTATTGGTCTAATTGTAAATATGATGCATGTTGTTTTTTTTTCTTTAAACTTTAATAGTGAAAATATTGTGTAAAAACTGCATCAGAGCAAAGTAAAGCTAAGCGACGGGGAAAATCAATCAAGTGCAACAAATGTAAAATTTTATTTTAATTTTTAGCAAAGGTACTTTTAGGTCTTAAAAATGTACTGTATTTTACAGGAAAGTTAAACTCGCACAACGATTTGTAATACGAACAAAATAGATAATTTATTACAAAATATAACACTCGTCAAGAAAAGACCAAACTTCACAATGTAGAAACTGTTGCTGAAAACTGAAACCGACATTCAGTTTGACTGAATTTACAACAGCGGAGTAAAACTACACTGCAATTACAAAAATATTCAATTCAAACAATGTCCTTAAAAGAAAACGAATAATGGCATTTTTCTTTTAAACGTCACTGTGGAGCAAAAATAATGAAGCTGCAAATCTTCAACATAATGACAGAAAGTTACAGTATTTGTGATTTGGACCAATTTTAAAGTAAAATGTTAAACTAAACTTTCGTACGTGCTGAACTGTGATGGCCGACTTTCAAATACAAAACAAAAATTTACGTTTTGTAAAAAACCAAACTGCAACAGTATCAAGTGCTGATGCATCATAGCAACATGAAATTAATGTTTTAACATTGAAAATCTCAATGAGCGAACACATCTGTAAACACCCCGCAAATTACATTCAACATGTACAGAAAGATACAACAGTGTACCAGGACCAACAGAGAATAAATGCATTTCTGCTAAAGATGTTTGAAAACTCAAATTTGCTAGAAAAACAAATCTAATTTTGAGATTACTCTCAGAAATTTTAAAAACTCGGACATTTCAGGAATTTAAAAAAAATTCGACTTTTGGAAAGTCCCTCAGTAGCAAAAATCGAACATTTCTAACTTTGGAAAACAAAAAATTATTCAAGATTTGTTTTCTAGCAAAATTAGAATTTTGTTTTATCTACAATGGCCCTAATATGCTCTCATACTAACTCAACGTAATCGCAGAAACAAGCATTTCTCTTCATGGATAAAGTTTGTTAAAAGTGACGGAATGAGCTCTTATGCGTTGAAGTGTTGGCTCTTAAAAGAGCCTTTGTTTAGCTGATGTTTGAGAGGGATGGAGTTCACTTCTTGGCTGCTGCCTTCTTCACTTTGGGCTTAGCGGTCTTCTTCGCTGGAGCTTTCTTAGCTGCTGCCTTCATAGGGCTCTTAGTGGCCTTCTTGACCGCCTTCTTAGGGCTCTTCGCTGCCTTCTTGATGGCTGCTGGCTTCTTGGCCTTCTTAGGAGACTTCTTGGCAGCAGCAGCCGCAGGCTTCTTGGCTGCTACTTTCTTGGGCTTCTTGGCCGGCGCCGCTGCGGGTTTCTTGGCCGGCGCCGCCGCGGGCTTCTTAGCTTTAGCAGCGGGTTTCTTGGCGGGCTTCTTCGCCTTGGTGTCGGCCTTGCTGCCCATCTTGAAGGAGCCGGAGGCCCCGGTGCCCTTGGTGTGGACCAGGGTTCCCTTGGTGAGCAGGCTCTTGATGGCGGTCCTGACTCTAGCCTTGTTTTTGTCCACATCGTATCCTCCGGCGGCCAGAGCCTTCTTGAGGGCGGCCGCCGACACGCCGCCTCGCTCCTTGGAAGCGGCCACAGTTTTCACGATCAGCTCGCCGACGCTGGGGCCGCTCTTCTTGGGCTTGGAGGCCTTCTTCTTGGCCGCTTTGGCCGGAGCGGCGACGGGCGGTGGAGCTGGAGCGACTTCTGCCATCTTCTGTTGGCGATTCAACGACAGTCCGAGTAGAAATGAGAAACCCGGAGCAGCGCGCTGCACTTAAACACACCATGAGAACCGTGGAGACTCAACCGTGTCCGGGGCTCCTCGCAGCAACATGGACGGCTTCTCTTTGTGTTTTCTCGGCGGCATAAAGCAGCTGAAATCTCCGTGTTTTAGCAGCGCTGCGGGCCGACAGTGAAGCGGCTCCGTAGCGGACTAGTTTCTCTTCGTGTTCAGCTTCTGGAAATCTCTGAGGCTTTCTGCTCTTTGTTACCGGAGCCTGAAAACTGCACCGATTCACGGCGGAACACGCTGATAATCGCTGTGTTTTCCGTCCTTTCTCCTCGTCAGATCCTATCATCCTCATCAAATACTGTCTGATCGCTTCCTGACATGTTCATGTAAAGCCTGGGAATAAAAACAACCAGCCGCTGAGTCTCATTTCGTCCTAAAATGAAGATATTGTAGCAGCAGCAAACACACTGATGATGGCGTCTCATGTTATTGCCAGACTTCCTAGCAGTGATAATCAAAGTCAGATTTTCTGCTCTCAACATCTGAAATTAATAAAAAAAACCTTCTGGATTATAACAGAGCTTGAGCTGAATGTTGGTGTCTGGATAAAGTATTTTCTACACTTTGTCAGGGCTTTACAAAGTTAGTCTGAAACAGAGTATTTGTGTTTTTAGCTTCCTTTATGTGCCTGAATAAAATGTGACTTAAACGTATGCCTGCAATTGTTTTGCTTCTTAATTATCTCCAATTTAATCTATTTTTAAAACTAAGCTGGTGATTGTCACATTTTCTATTATATCCTGAGATAAAAATGAGGGTTTTAATGAGACTTAGTTTCATCATTGATAACTATCAAGGCTCTCACACATTGAACTAGATTACCTATTTTTAGGGACACATCTGAAGCAGAGAGGACATTGAATCCTGAGGACCAGAAGTTGAAATGTGGAAAAGATGTGCAATGATTATAATTTCAAGTAAAATAGTTAAGTTGATGTATATTTTTTTATTATTAGATGAACTCTGAAGATTGAATTGGATTTTATTCCTGGTGAAATGAGGACTGATTGTTTTTGTAAATTACTTAAGCTTTATCACTTTCCTTCCACTTCACAAATATTTATTGCTGTTTTGTTGGTGTACTAAACTCTGGTGAGCAACTTTATTTAGTTGTAACATGACAAGATGAGAAAACATTCAAGGATGTTTGAAAAAATTTCACTCATGAGCAAAATCATTATTCTAAGAAATTTTTATTGCAAAACAAGGAAGTCTTTTTTCTCAAAGCAACTTATAAAACTTGTACTAAACATACATAAAATATCTTGCACAGACAGTTAATTTTCATTAAATTTGTTTTGAAGTTATACATCACCTTAATTATATTCCATAATTCCTAGAAAAAAAGCACATATTCTCACCTCTGCACATTTTATTAAGGAATCACCAACAAATCCCAAAGCATGTCACAGAAAGTCCAAAGCTTACTTTAGTAATTATGTAGGGAAAACTACATGATTCAAGCAAAATGTGGTCAAGACCAGAAGCTTAATTTGCCGATGATACGCAACTGATCTTGTTGGCAGCAGCATCCAAAGCGAACTTTGTAGTTCCTGCAGGTTCCAGTGTTCTGGTCGCTATTGAAGCAAACAAACCCCTTGGTGGGACTGTAGCTGAAAGTGAACAGAAGATGGTGAATTAGCACAAGTTACTTTACTATTTGCAAAAGCAGTTTAACCAATAAAATCCTGTAATAAGTAGTAAACAGGTCCATGCTTTGTCCCCACTGAAGTTCAGCAAATTATTTCCCTAAAATTTCAAATTGGAGCCAAAAACAAGCGTAATCTTGGCTTCCAGTGACTGAGAGGAAAGTAAAGGGAATGTGTTCTGTGATCATTTTAATATGAATTGTCCTCTAGTATGGAGTTTTTCAAAATGAGCCACCAGAGGGCGCTAAGGAGGGCAAGGAAATTGGTGAAAAGACGAGGAAAAAAATACAAATATAAAAAAGTTCAAGTTTTGATCATTAATTTTGTAATCATAAAATATAATCTTATTTTCTATCATAATTATAAAATATAAGTTAAAATAATCTTACTACTCAGTTTCACATCTCTTGAATTGAAGTGCTTGTTCTATTATAACTGCATAAAACTTTTCTATTATAATCTTTGACTGTACATTATTATTGTCATTAAAAATGTAATTTTTTCCTTTATACATTTTAAACTCGTAGCTTTATGCTGCTTTTACAACTGAATTTCCCAACCGTGGTCCACCAGAGAAATATTTATATTTTATTCTAAAATAACTTATTGAAACGTTAGCTGCCAGGCTCTTCTTTCTGACTGGCTGATTATCAAAGCAAGAGCAAAATGGAAAAGTTTCAGTCAAGAAAACATGGACTGAAGGAAAGTCCAGCAGTGGAGAACATTGCTGCAAAAAACCCAAAAAACTAAAATCAGAGAATATGGGGCAACATTCGTGCTAAATGGATGCAATAATTATTAAATAGTAAAGAAAAAACATTGTAAAAGTTTTTTTCCATATTTTGTAGCCTTGTCTATTGCAGCCAGAAGCTAATGCTGCCAGCGGGAACATGGCATGGAAAGGTTTGGGAAGTCCTGCTGGAGGACGACTTACTCCTGTTCTGATGGCTGGGATCTCGCCGTCGACAGTAACGGCTTCGATGTACACAGCTTCAGCACAAAGGCTTCCTCCAGGGTTTTCTGAGAGCGCTCACCTGCACCCAGTTCCTGGATCCACTGGGACCGTCTCGATTGTACCACTTGGTCCAGCAGGAGAAAGGAGCTAACAGCTGAACTGCCAGGGTAGAAATTTGAATAATTCACTCAATTCTTAATCAGTTTCTGTAAGATTTTTAGTTGGAATATGTACCATTTTCACAGGAATCAGTTCAAGCAAACTTTATAATCAGAGCACTATCGGTTTCTGCAGATAAATCTGGATTCTAGATCATTTCTGAAAAAAAAGTTGTAACATGAATTGCACACAAAGACACAAACTAAATTCCCTTAGGTACATTCTTTCGAAGTGTCTGTGTCTCCAGATGGAGAAAACAGAACAATGTTAAGCTAACTATAGAATAGAATAGAATAACTTTATTCATCCCAGCAGGGAAATTATTTCGCAGTTACAGCAGCATAGAGACAAGACACACAACATCCACCACTGAGTAGCAATGTAGACAAGATAAAATAAAAATAAAATATAACATGCTGTCAATATAAAAAGCAGCTTAGAGCAGACCTTGCAAGGATTCAAAGATGCAGAAACAGTATGTATATGTAAATATATGTACAGCAAGTGTGCCACAGTGCAGTTGTGCGAAATTGGACTGATTAGTGCAGAACAGTGGTTTAGCTTTTATTGTACAGTGAGATGGCATGTGGCAGGAAGGATTTCTAAGCTATCAAATTTATTCCAGAATGTTACAGAAACACCTAAAGTACTACAGGATTCAAGAAAAACCACCGTAAAACAGCATCAGACTAATATATAATTTAATAAAAAAGGTGAAATAAGAGTTTTGCTTTATCTGGCAGATTCTAAATGTTATCATTCTTTGAATTTCTTAATATAATAGTTTGAAGATTAAAGTGTCAGGACCAGCGCTCTTCAGACATTGTGGGTGGCTCTTAAAAGAGCCTTTGGTTGAGTGAACTCCCACAGCGGAGTTTACTTGGAGCTGGTGTACTTGGTGACCGCCTTGGTGCCCTCAGACACGGCGTGCTTGGCCAGCTCGCCGGGCAGCAGGAGCCGCACAGCGGTCTGGATCTCCCTGGAGGTGATGGTGGAGCGCTTGTTGTAGTGAGCCAGACGAGAGGCCTCGGAGGCGATGCGCTCAAAAATGTCGTTGACGAAAGAGTTCATGATGCTCATGGCCTTGGAGGAGATCCCGGTATCAGGGTGGACCTGCTTCAGCACCTTGTAGACGTAGATGGCGTAGCTCTCCTTCCTTGTCCTTCGCTTCTTCTTGCCTCCTTTGCCGGCCGTCTTGGTCACGGCTTTCTTGGAGCCCTTCTTGGGCGCAGACTTGGCGGGTTCAGGCATTTTGTCTCAATCTAAATATCGAGTGAAGCGCTGTGGTCTGGGAGACCGTTATTATACACAGTGCATGTAAATTCAGCTGTAGCGTCCCTTGACTGTGATTGGCTGAGCCGTTCAGCGGGCTTCCAATGAGAGGCGGAGGATCATTGGTTTGAAAATCCCCGCGCGCGCAAATTAACAGAACATGTTAAAACCAGGATGAAGAGGCGAAACTGAATTATTGCAACATATTTACTGATGAAACTGAATCAGCACAACACTGTTTAATCTCAGACACGCTACAGACAGGATTTCATAGTAAACAAATGAAAAACTTCATTAAAATTGAGATGCTGCTTCTAGATTCTAGTTGCTAGAGAACATATTTACTGTTCTACTCATATTCAGAATTTTGTAAAGCTTTTTCACTTATTACAATGAGTGTTAAACTCTGCAGTTACACAGCACAAGTTGTATAAAAAAACTGAAGAGTTTCAGAATCACTAATACTGTTTTAAATCAAACATTAGCAGGACGAAGTGTAAACAAGTTAAAATATTTTAAGGATTTTTGGAATATTTCACATTTTCACATTTAGCTTTGCAGAATAGTACCATCACCTCAGTTTAGGTTCTTCCTACGTTTCTAACAGGACCAGTTCGGGAGAAAGTAAGACAAAGATTTTCTTTTTTTCTATAAAAACTAAGTAAATTGAGGTTTAATTTGCCACTAACATATCGCTACTGTTGGTTGCACGGTTATTGTTTTTCTTTTTACACAAAGCATTTCCAGATGCTTATTAGTTATACTTAAAAAGTTTTGGGTTGTTTTCATGTTATCACTTACTTTAGTTTGTGGTTTCTGCGTTTTAAGTGGTTTATTTATTAAGTGTACTGTGGACAGACTGAAAGATCATTAAATGTTGCTAACTGGTGGTGTGCAGGCCTCGGTTATTTAACTCAAATAGCCTATATATGTTTGTTACGTTATAAGTGTTTAATTTGCGTGGAGTGAAGCAGCTGCAGTTTGGTCTCATGTCCACTAGAGGCTGCTGTAACAGTTGCTATAAAGCTGCCCCGTCAAAACAAAACTTTTCTTAACCTAATAACTTTTTATGTTGTTTCGAATATACAAGAAAATAACTGTACATGTATATATTTCTGTCAGATGAACATATGCATTTTTACGAGTGATGTGATCATTAATCGTTAATTGTTATCGCTTCTCAGCTTCCTATTGGACTTCAGTGAACCGCGTGACTAGAAATAAACAAATTATCTTGACTATCGTTTTTTTTTTTAGCTTGATGTAATTTACTTGCGTTAATTTCTTGATTAGGAACAACAAATGTTAGTAATTGTAATTTTATATAGTGAATGTTGGTATTATGACTTATAAAACAGTATAAAAACAGTTTTGGAACCGTGAGTTAAAGTGAGGCCAATCAGAATGACCCGGTTTCCTCTGCAGGTATGTGGCATCGCTTCTCGGCCTTTTGGCTAAGATCAGTGTTTAGTTTCTGTTCTTATCAGTTTAATATCTGATATGTCTTCATTTGTAGACTGCATATTAAATTGATTTTTGAAGCATGGAGAGGGAATAAGGGCTTGCTCTGTCCACTCCACGCATCATCCTGGTATTGCAGTATTTCCAGGAATGGTGCACTTTCCTAAACATGTGAAATGATAATTCATTGCTAAGAAACAGCAGAGATTTTCAAAGCTGTCATAATGTTGTGGCAAGATATGAGATAGATAATCTGTGAAAAGATTGAGGTAGATTTCCACCTAGTACTGCTACTGGAGACTGCAAAAAAGCACCGCTCTCAGTCAAAAACAATCAGAGCCATTAGGAAGGTTTTAGCGCTGACAGTCAGGCTCATGTACATGCTGCTCAATGTGCCAATGGTAGAGAAACAACACACAACTCCGCTAACCTACAGACACACCCTTTTAAATTTTAAACTAGACTTGATTTCAATCTAACTTTGCAATAAATATTCTTTCATGAGCTACAACAACATTTAATTTCCCTTTGGGATAATTAAAGTATTTTTGATTTTTAATTAATTTAGAAAAATTCTCCTGCCTCTTTCAGCGGAACATTCGAATATTCAGTTCAAATTATTTAGACTGAACATTTAAAATATTGACTGTGCAGTTTATTGTTGAGTAAATACAAACAACAAATTTGTTGTTGAAATTGTGACATGAGTAAAAATTTTAATTGTGGGACATGGATGAGACATGGGGTAGGATTTCATAAGGCTTGTCTTCTTCCTCCTTTTTGAACTGAATATTGACGTTCTTTTTTTTTTTAAATTATTAAGATATGATTTTTTTTTGTTCTCTTCTTATTTGAATTCTATCTAATATTTGACTTGTAAATAAAGATCTAATTTCAGTTCAAAATTCACAGTAATATTTTTGTATTCATAAATTTAAAAATGTGGGGTTTGACTGCTTTCTGCATCAAAATTTTCTCCCTCATCACAAAACAATTATCCATTACTGTTTTATAGAAGCATACCTTGGTTTGACTCGACCTAGATTAGGTCAGCAACCAAGATTACAACAAAGCTGGGTTTTTTTTTAAAATCTTTTATAAATTTTCGCAAGACGGGACATACTGCTTTTTGTCCTTAAGTAAAGTGCTGCATCACAGCAGAAATCCTGGTTCTTCTTTTCCACTCGGTTATGTTTTTCTCAAACTTGCCACTAGGGGGAAGCACCACCTTTCTTCTTCCTTATCTGAAACCACAATGAAGATCTGCAGCTAAATAAAGTAACATTTTAGGTTTTCTTTCTACTGATATGAATGATTGATATATTTATAACATTTCTGATAAATTATTTGATCCAAAAATGAATCTGTGTCTGCTGATGACAGCTGAAATAGAAATACATTTAAACTAATGACAAATAAAAAAGAGAGAGAGAAATCTTTTCCTTACTTTACAGAATACCATCCAAAAAATAGACAAATAAGTAAGTATGATTACTTTTTCTTCTATGGAAAATTTTGTGAAAAATTATGCTTAACAAAGCAAAGAGTTTCTAACCTGATGACAAGAAAAAATATATCTAAAATATATTATTATAGTGGCAATTTTAGTACCATTCTGTTGTGGAAAATCAATAAAATAATGTATTGAAAATCTGCTAAAACCTGCAATTGTAATTATATTTATATTTAAAATCATTAGTTAGCAATTAAATGACAACATTAAGTGTCAATGTATTCATTTCTCATCAGCTCCTGAACTTCTCTTGACGGTAATTTTAGGAAATTTTAGCTTACTTAGCTCATATTATCATTTTATATCCAGGTGTTAATCCAGAGCCGGCCCAAGGCGTAAGCAGCTGATTATGTACGCTTAGAACAAATGAAGAGAAAAGAAGTAAAAACCAAAATTAAATACCTGCAACAGAGTTGTGAGTTGCAGTTAAAATAATAGGAATGGGTAAAATATATTTTGCTGCTACTGTGTGAAATATTTATTGAAAACACGTTGCAGTCACAAATGTAATTTAATAGATTTAATACATTTTGCTAACCAGCAATTGCAGAGGTACCAAAAATTGCAAGGAAGAGCAGCATGTCAACATATTTTTACTGAAGTAAATGTAAAAAGTAGCATCCAAGAAAGTACTCAAGTAAAAGTACCAAGTATTTGGTAAAAAAGCTGAGTAACTGCTGAAAACATCGGTTGTTTAATATTTTAACTTTGCACCATCAACAGCACCAGGATATGTGGATATTTTTGGAATTTTAAAGGCAAGAATGAAAATAATTTATATGATTAACGTAATTACAAAATTTCCAAATAAATTTTTTCAAGTATAAAACTTATGAAAGTTTAACATACACTGCAGGTGTTGTCTGGTGAATTCTTTGTGAAAACAAGCGTATCTTCAGCCAGTGAAGCTACTCACAGTGGGCACAGTCGCGATACTTCATAATAAAATTACTGAAGTAAAAGAAAAGCGTACAGTGTGGTAAAAACAAATCTCCTTAAAGTACACTATTTTCTAAATAATAAAAATATACTACATATGTAATTATAACAAATTACTACCCAACTCGGGCACAATGTTTTATATCAACCTTGAATTTCTGGGTTCTCGGAGGTACGTTTAAAAAGGGGCTCTTATTTTGAAATCCAACCGGATCTGAAGGGTTTTATTCCGTGTTTCTTGACAAAGGTCCGGGTAGTGGGAGGCTGTCAGTCGCAGTCTCCGCTCTGCCCGCATCATTTTCAGTAATGTGACAGCGCAGCCGGAGCTGTGTCCCGGTCCGGATCCCGTCCACGTCTCACTCTCTGACATCCGCTCAGGATGGATCAGAGGAGAGCCGAACCCGACTTTCTACCCTCTTCCACTCCAGTCACGTTGTACGGAGAATTTACCCAGACCAGTAACCGAAGAGGCAGGTGGGCTGTAAACCTGACCGAGAAGGACCTCGTCGTCCAGAGGCTCGCGTCGGCACCTGTCGGCCGGAACAAAGTGGTGCTGAGTCTGAGGGACTGCGTCGGCTGCCGGGCTTACCGGGAGGATGACAAGGCGGACCCGTCGGCGTACTTTGCAGCCTACTTTTACCCACCGAGGAAGCGCCGCTGGATGACATCTGCTCCGTCGCGGCAGCGCGTGGAGCAGTGCTTTCGGGTAGCGGCGCTCCAGGACCCGCACGCGAACCTGGAGGAGGCAGAGAAGTGGGCTCGCGCCGTTCGAGAACGCTCTGCCCGGCAACAGCGCCTTAGAGACGGTGAGTAACCGTTAGAGACGAGTCGGGAACTTAAACAACTGCCTTTAGGTTAAACTTTCTTGAAGACTAAAATCATCACATTGATAGCATTTAAGGGACACGTTTCTTTTTCGTTTTTCTTTTCTTTTTTTTTTTTTTTAAAGAAAATTTTCGTTTCTTCTCCCTTTTCTATCTACACCAATAATAAGCTAAACATGCAAGATCGGGGCGGCCCAAACCTTTTTGGGGCCCTAAGCAGATTTTAATTCGTGACCCCCCATACCAACATGTCAAAACCAGATACTTTATCATTCCTAGACTACAATATGTGTGTAAGATAACATTTAATTTCCCTTTGGGATAAATAAAATATTTTTTAATTTGAATTGAACTACAATTGCTAGTGTCATTTGGTGATATTATGGCTATTGATTTTAACCTTACGGGAGTAGCAAATAAGCAAAAATGCTCTAATTAATTTGCATGTTGAAATGAAGAGTGGTATTTAGGTGTGGTATATTAATTTAGCTATTTGAAAGTACCATCTGCAGGCAGACATTGATTTTACAGAAAACAAGGTAGAAAGTTTAATATGTTTTGTTTTTAAAATTTGGAAGACGTGTAAAATGTGCACAACATGCAATCTGTCATTGCAAAATAGAATCAAATGATGCCCCCTTTTGGTGTTGGGGTCCTAAGCAGCCACTTAATTCGCACAGGCCTGGGACCGGTCTGTGGTTTTTATAAGTTATATATTTAAAAGCTGCTCTCTATAAATATCTGACATATAAACCTTTGTGTATTATATCTGAAAAGCTCATAGTAAAGATTCGAGAAACAGATGTGTGACATACTGTGAGGAGTACTTTGTACTCTGTTTTTATTTTTCATATATTAATCAATTTTTATGTCATTCCGTTCATCGTGCCTCTTGAATTTGTGGGGATATAAACTATTGTAATCGATTAAATCACCTGATTTTTGGAGGTATGGAATGCGTAAACGTACAGATTTCTTGAAGATGAAAAATAATTTTCATGTGTTCACCTAAACGTCCGCTGTAACAATTGAGTAAAACTCCTGAAATGATTTTCTGTGTTTCAGTTTTTGGTGTGCTCCCTCAAAATTACTAGTTGCCCTCATCTCACAAACTTTGTAGAGACAGCCCTGCCTGAATCAATTACAGAGTCACAAATGAACAATCACCTCCAGTGAGATAACTCATTATATGTTAAGTTTCTTATCATACTTTGTGCAATGAACTATTTGCTCAGTGAGAAGTCATGAAAAGCAGTGTAATTGTGCTCAATGAGCATTTTTGCCTCATCATCTCTTTACTCTGTATAAATAAACTGAAGTACTCATCCTCTTTATCTGTAAAAGACAAACATGATTGTTTTCCTACTTCAGTCGTGTGAGTCCCTGAGCCAGGACCAAGTGTAATGTTTTCTTCACAAGTGGTTGATCTCCTGGCATACGGTAACAACGTGTGATTCAAGCTCAAAGACAAGCAGCAGAAATAATAAAATTAGGTTCAAATCATCACTCTGTTAATATCTATTGGGGACCTAAACAGTTTTAAGATTTGCTTATACCTTACACTGGTTGACTATAGTTAGTAAACCAAAACCAACATTGTACAAAGCAGTTTAGCATACAAGGCATCTCAGAAACATGTATTATGTTCATGTATCAGAACCAGGTGTGACAGGTCTATTGTTTGTTCCCTATGGGCTGAACTTCCTGCAGAAAAGTGATCCTATTATATTTCCTCCACTCTGTCCTACTCCAGCACACAGACAGCACTCTCTGACTCACTTAGCTTTTCTCCCATGAACAGGTTTTCGTTTTTAGAGAAACTAAACATGCTGCTGTTCTTTGCTGTCTGTCATTGTTTACTTTGAAACATATTGTGATTTGACTGTACCAGTTACCCGCCATGGGACACAGAACGTAAGACAAATGTCTCCATTAGCTGCTCCTGGCGTGCTTTTCCCATCACTGCTTTAATTCAAGTGGAAGGAGTTTTTTTTTGCATTTGTTGCTACTTTTGAATTATTTATTTTGTTGAAGCCTAAAGAATTTAGTTTTTTCTCAGATATTGAACTTGTAATGATTTCAAAGAAGCACAATATCTGTGAGTTGAATTAGGGGTGGGCGATATGGGCTTAAAGTTTTATCACAATATTTCGTGGTACTATTGTAATAACAATAAGAATAATTTATGCTTTCTTTTTTAGGCAATTGTATGCCTGTGACTTCATCATAGCCCCCACAAACACATATACTGCTGCTCTTGAGAAACATGCTCATTTATAACACCAATCACATGAAGAAGTGTGATTTGTGTCACTAAATTGCACACAATAGCTGGATTTAATATTTAATTTATTTATATTTATTGATACTCTCATTGAACAAACTCTAGAGAAAATAGTAAAAAGTTGGTTTTCTTTATAACACCATCACTTGGAATTTACTGACAACAATAAATCAAAATTGATCACGATAAATGATTAACAATGCGATAAATGCCCACCCCTATGCCAGAGTGTAAAAATGCATAGAATGAGGAGAAAAACTTACAAGGTTATTTTTTTAAAAATAACTCCACAGTTCATGTCAATGAGTATGAATTAACATTTGACACATCAGTTAAAAAAATGCACAATGAGCAGGAAAAAAAACCCATATTTAAGTCACATGACCAGGCAAAAATTTTAAAAAGTGCGGAAAATATGGTATATCATATACTTGATATATCTGGTATATCAAGTCTAAAGACTGGGTGGTGTTGAATATGAGGTAAAAATGTGCTAATTTTCGTTTGGTGGATGAATCGATAATTGAGTAAGCAAACAAATAATGTTATGTTTTTATACTGTTATTCATTTACACTTATACCGATTCATGGCATTAGTTGTGATTGCTGGGATAAATCTACACAAAAAAAGCAAAAGTGCTGAACAGAAACATGGACTACATGTATTTTTCTCCACAAGGCTACATGACATTGTGTTAAGTGTCTTTTCCAAGGTTGCTGTTGTTAATATCCAACCTCATTTATACCGTAGGAGCCTTTGGTATCTGAGGAATGTTTTAATCGAAAGAGGACCTTTTCAATCAAGTTGTTCCACCAGTGGCCTTGGGAGCCACCGTTAATCATGCTAATCTAGGATGTCTGCATACGAACCATTAGTCTAAATAAGGTCTGGCCTTTTTGTCAGTGACTTCTGCCGTCCTCCCAGAATTATTCAGAGAGCATCTCTGTTTTCCTCAGACAGGTAACTGCATGCTGGAGCTGTAATTCAAACCCCACATCTAAGATTAAAAACTACCTGAAAGAGAGAAGCGTGTTTTCCAAAAGCTTGTTATCCACGACTAACCAACTGTGTCTTTTGATCTCTCCTGAGCTGTTTGCTCTGCTTGGATGTGAAGGAGAAAAACAGAAAGGTATCTGGTGTGTTTCACCTGCTCACAACAAGCAAATCTGCATCAACTGTTGCTAATCTATCGGTTTGAGTATCAGTAGTAATTTGCATTATATTGATCCCTCATAAAACAGATGTTAAAGCCCTGACCCGGAAAGCCACCTGCTCTCCCTTTTTTTCTTCTTTTTGCGCTTTACAGAAGGATTAAATTACATTTATTCCAATTTTTCTCCAAAATAAACTGTTATGATGATGATGATGTTTATTGCTCTTTGTCAGACCCTGCTTTAATCAGTGAATGATGTCCTCTTTCGTATAGAGGAAGTGAAGAATAGTGCAGCATGTAATTAGCAGCTGGTGGTTGCCTCTGTGGTTTGTCTGCTCTGTGTTAAAGAAGTAACACAGCCGTAGACGTGATGTAACGCATGCATTACCAGGTCATGTTACGTGTCAGGAAGCTGATGTCTTATTCCACCTGATTTCATTCCTGCATTCTTGTTTCTGAGCAAAAGCTTAACTGCGCTGCATTTTTTAAGAGCATTGATCTGAAGGTTGCCCATGAAAAGATGAAATGCCTCTGGGATGTCATTAGCATAACTCAGGGAGTAGCAGCAGGAGAAGTATTGATCAAAATAGCCCCATAAGGGCTTTTGCCTTCTGTGTATTTTAGTGTAGCAATAAGAATCAGTTGATTCCAGGTTAAAATGGTCATGACTGGTCAGTCTCAAAGCAACTTAATGGAGAACCTCTAAAGGTAAAGAAGCACCAATCTTTATTGGCTGATATCAATTTATGGCTTTCTTTTGAGTACAATTGTATTTTTTTTCCCAGACATATTGTAAGACATGAATGAGAAAACGTGTTTCAGATGTTAATGATGGTTTTAGTGTTGAACTTAAGAGAAAATTAAAAGAAATCAAGATTATTCCCAATAATAACACAGAAAAAAGGTTATAACATTTTTGATACTGAAATACCATTTATATACAATATTGGGGTCATGTGTCTGAATCAAGAGAAGATTTTAACAATATTTTAGGGAAAACTAAGAATCCAGGGTTTTTTTTCTTCACAAAAATGCTTCATGGATTACAAACTGTGTTTTAAAGAATATGCAATCACTGTAAAATATTTCAGTATAACTTTTGACTTTTTCTTGTTATGTCTTATTCTAAGATGCTTGAAGTTCTGAAAAATAAAAGTAAGTTGTTTGGCTAAATGTCCTAATGTTTAGCTCCATGTCAGGACTCTGAATATTTTGTTTTCCCTTCATCCTTCTTGATAGAATTTTCTTATTTTTATGTGCAGATTTCTCCCAACGATTCCCAACAAACAACCTTGGCACTATTACTACTGTTTTCCCCATATATCTGTTAATTGAAGTATTCTTTTAACTGAAACACAACATTATAAAATAATGTGGTTTTTTGGAAACCACGGGAATTATGAGGTTATGCAGGATAAGTGGTGCAGGACGTCCTCTGGAGGACTGGTGTTGCTGCTTTTCCCAGCCAAACACAGGCCCCTGGAGGACAGACAGCTCTATTAATACTTTACCTCTGGCTGAGATGGAAATTATATGAAAGCAGTTTTATAATAACGTCTTTTTGACATCGTTTAGAAAATATATTACTAATTTCGGATTGGGAATATGAACACTTACTGTACATTCTGATTCGCTTCATAGATTAATTTTCAAACAGTGAAAAAAAACAGAGGCGTATGCGATATAGTTTTGCAGGTAACAAAACTTTCTTATACATTTTAATGTTTTCTATTTTTTAGGCTTTTAATTTTCTCAAATACATCAAGTTTAAAGTCTAGTAATATCTGACTGGTCTAATAATATCCTTCCACCGAATGCAAATAAACCAGATTATTGGCTGAAATATAAAATCAGCAGATTGTTGAAGGTGTGTATGTTGTTGGATGAACAAAATGGAACGTCAGTCAATCAAGTTTATTTGTAAAGCACATTTCAGCACCAAAGCAGTTTAAAATGCTTTACATTAAAGTACACACACACAATTGTCAAGTCAACAAAAAGAAACAAAAAGATATACTCTTCACATTAGTTATTTTTTGCAGTTTATCATTGAAGGTTGCATATAAAACAGTGGAAATGCCCACTATGAAAATCTAAAAGAAATGGCAGTAAAGCTTGCCTTAGAAAAGGCAGAGATAGACAGAAAGTGGAGAGAAATTTCCAACTTGAAGAGTTAATGCTTTCTTCAGATCATGGCAGCGAGCTCTTAAGTTTTTAAAGATGATTGCGCATGAACTTCGGGGGTGTGTGTGTGTGTTTGGTGGTGATAAGTGGGAGTTATCTGGTATCCACACCAAAAATAAATTGCTCATCCTGACATCATGTTTTTAAACACACCCATTTCAAGAACCGTCCAATTACCAATAATCACACTCTGATTCTCAGGAAAAAAAACGCACAGCTCAGTCCTGCTGGGCTCTGGCCCGGTTGTTTGTTTGTGTTATTGAAGGGAAAAACCAGCTGGTTCCAGTGGCTCTATCAGTGTTTTCTATATGGTATTAAAAGCGTGTGTGTGCAGCCAGGCTGCCCCAACAGCAGCTGATGTTTCCTTGAATTATCAGCAGTTCCTGAAACATTGGAAAGCTGAATGGGTATGATAGCACTTTGCACTAATCTGGTGAATAAATAACCTTAAAAACAGACTAAAATAATAAGTATCTTTGTATTTGAGCTAACATGTATATTTATTCAATAATTAAGAAGCAGACAAGCCTTTTCAATTGGAAGTGTTGTTTATTTTGTCATTGTATTGTTTCCTGTTGCAATGTGATCAGTTGCAGTTAATTATTTACAAATGCAGCAATTAATCAAGTCCCATCACTTCTTATAAAACAGTGAGGAAGTTCAAATTAGTCCAGAGATCATCGGCATATACAGTAGACCTCAGATGATTCACGTCATTAGTAGTGAAGTGAAACTCAGTGTTACACAATAAAGCGCAGACATCTCAGTTTTGTTCTGGATAACCTTTTGCTCATCATCCATCCTGTTAGTTGGCATAATATTTCCTAGCAAGTGTTAGTGAATCATCAATGAACATAAACCGGAAACCAGAGATTTACATACAGCAAGTAAGACACTTTTTACAATTAAATTAGACCAAATTTCTCTTGTTTTAGGTCCGTTAGAATTACCAAGATTATTTCTGTTTGCTAAATACAACAGTAGTTTGGTGACATTGTCTTGAACTGCAACTGCAGGATTTGACTCAAAGGTTTCAGATAGTTATGATTTGTCTTAGAACAGTGGCAGCTCATATATTTTTCTGTCTAGACATGTCTAAACGTCTTGAGCAGTGTGTGTGGTACAAGTGGAAATTAGATCCTGGTTAGGCAAAATCAGAAGTAACATAAATAAATTTAAGCTGTCTACCACAAACACAGCCCTAGTAAATATTTGAAATCCAATAAAGATCTGACACAGGATTTGAACAATGTGTCATCGTTCATTTGATCCAGAAAGCAAATTAGCTAACCACTCGGTCAATCACCAGATATGACAACTTATACCTGCTATTTTTTACAAATATTTTGTATTTAATATTTGTTTAGTTTTTCCTTTATAACTAGATATTAGTAACACCTAAATTGAATGTTTGTTTTCACTTAATTGGTTTGTAGTGGTTAGAAACAACATTTGTTTGTTTGGATAATTTATAGATCTGATCGCGAAATTCCCCTGGAAATGGAGTACTAAAAAGGTTTTCTGAATATGTTTAGACTAAAATTAATCCTTTTAGCATTTATGTTTTCCTTCAGAAAAATGAAAAACGGCAAGAAGCTATTCTGGAAATTGCAAAAAATGCAGAAAATGTCCTAAGAAAACTAAAAAGATGTGAAAAAATTTATTTAAACAACTCTAAAGAATACAAATGTTAATTTACCATTTTAACAACCTCTTTGTATGATTTAAAATAACAACATAATATTAAATTAGCATGTTCATAAGTTCATGTCTTCTGTTTTTCATCTTTCTGCGGTTCAACACTTAAAGTACACACTATGAACATAAATCCACCGTGTTACACGCAGCTTTTATGTCCAATCTATTTTCCAATCCTTCCTTTGTCTCTCAAAGCACACATCTTTGTTCATAAGTAAACTTTGGCTCTTACAGAAACAACAGCTAGATTCACAATGCGTTTCATTTTTAAACTCGCGTCCCGTAAGTTCTCTTTATTCCTTAATATAGATCTACAGATGCCAAACCACTGCGTCCTCCTCCTTCCACACCCTTTGTGGTTCCAACTCAGCAAAAATCTGCTTGAGGAGCTTTCCCTTCCTGATGTAAACAGAGTACACAATGCAGGCTTTTTATATCCTATTCTATTTTATTATATTCTAAAATGATTAAAATATTCATGCTTGCAGGGACTGCTTGTATTTCTCAGTGATACCATATATGCTTGAGTATATTTATAGCAAAAGGACTTTGTTTTGCTTCAGTAATTATTTAGGTATAAACGAGTATAAAGACTGATAAGGGTAAGAGTGTTTGGTAATACATGATAATCCACTAATCCCTTAAATGTGGAAACTGGATTCTGTCCCATCTGGAGTGTATCTGAGCTTGGCTTAGCTTTCACAGCTGGGCATGGGGCAGAAACTTCACTGACATTATCTACGATGTTTGACTATTTAACACCCTGCCTCCTTGGCAGAAGCGATGCTTCAGCATTTGGTTGTTAATGAAGATGGGGCATCCTGTTGATGCATTAGTTTGAGTTACAAACTGACAGCTTTAGCTTGCTGGTTTTGAATCTAGCAGTATTGAGAGCAGAAAGCTTTTTGAGGCTTGTTCGGTGTTTTCTGCTTCTAAAAATCAGCCATTTGTTAATGGGTAACACTGTGTGTCTTTAACAAGCAGCCTCAGTGTGTTGCTCCTTATAAAAAGTTTTTGTTGGATCTTATTTGACTACCAGTGATAATCTATGCCATGTCTCCAGTGGCTTAAGGTTCTTCCACAACTCATTTATCAGGTGTAATCTGTCACAACTGTCAAATTCCTGCCTTAAATCTTCACTTTCTGACAGGCAGATGTTACGATCAAATCATCCTAAACACCTACATATGGAGCAAAACGCATCACTGCTCCTTTTTTTCTCTCTTTACATATGCTACAAAGCTAAACCTCGACAGAGCGTGACAGCTCCATCTAAATTGCTAAATTGTTCTGGCAAGATCGGAGCAAGGTGAGCCCAGCTCAGCAGGGTGACATCTTGGCAAGTTTTAAAATGACTTTTATCAGGTTTTGAACATCATTTTCAGACACACACACTTCAGTTTGCTGGTAAAACAGAGATGTCAGTAGAGCTGACAGATGTGTTTATCATATGTAGTTACTGGGAACCAGATATCTAGGTACACCGAAGGAAAAGACAGATGTACAATTTTTTCTCAATGTCTGAATTTATCCCAAAACTTCTCCTGTTTTAGTTTAGTTAGAAATACCAAAATTATCTGTATTTACTAAATGCCAGAAAATCTAGTGAGAACATTTTTTAGAGAACTTTTTGCAACTTTCTTCAAATTCAAAAGTTTACATTTGATCAGTATTATGAAAGATTTCAAAGATATCCAACCATATATCTCTGAAAGGCACAAGCACAAGAAAGACAGCAAGTGGTTTCTGGGTGGTAAGTCAACATCAAAACACCTGTCTTTTCCAGCAGCCATTGTCAGCGCATACAGTGATAAACTAACTGCTGAAATTCTGCTTGGGTTGCTAGGTAACGGGGCTGGGCTCGGCTGGGGTTGCTAGGTAACGACGCAGTGCCCATGGAATGTGATTCAACGATCGGGAGGTTTTTGAAAGGGCTCATTTTCCAGACACCAAAAATGATGAACTTATTGATAAAAAACAGATGGGTGGGTTTTTTAAGTGCTTGGGTTGTTTTTAGAAGCAGTTGAGACACAAAGGGAAGTATAAAAAATCAGCATAATAAATCCCTTTTAATAACTCTATCAAAGCTTTTTTGTTTCTTGTAATTCTACATTTTCCTTCTAGTAATACTGTATTTCTATTCTGCTTATATTGTGAAAATATATACCCATATTATGGTAGCTTTCTTCTGAGAATAAAAACAAAGAAATCTCTTAGTTCTTAGTATTCCGTCATAAAAAAAGTATCCTTATGTTGGATATATAAATTTTAAAAAAAAGAGGAGGAAGTGACATTTCCTAACAGAGACTTTCCCCTCACAGAACGGCGCTTTCCCACAAAACCTAAAAAGTCATGTATTCTCAGCACCCAGAAACCTGGTACGGGGTTCCCTTTCATTTAGGTTGTTATTTCCTGTTGCAAGTACCTCAGCGGTGTCTTTCCGTCAAGATCTGGGACAGTTCCCATGCCGTCGCCTGGAAGGGAGCAGATTGAGACGCCTGTAATCACAGATCAAGTAAACATAGTTGAGATGCTGCTGTTTTTTTGTCATCTTATGTTTTTCTGCTACAGTTTGTAAGGATGGCAATTCACTTCTTCTGAATCTGTTCACCTCTTCATCCAAGACATGCAGTGACTTTTATTTTGAAGGCGTTTTTAAAAACTGTGCATTTTTCCTAAACTTTTTAACCACAAAATTAGTGTGCAGACAGATATACATCAGTTAACATTAGTGTCCACACCCAGCCCTAACAAAACACACCACACACATTATCTGCTGTCATGACAGCCTGCCCACCAAAATATAACTTTTACTTGGTTTATAAGGCTGTATTGGGTAGAGGTTTTAAATAAGTTTCCGGTCCAATCCTTAATTAGAAATATGTTCTGCCCTGCCCGGCTCCCATGATGCCAGTGCAGCACAGATGTTGAAGGAGGAAAACCCCGAGTTTGGAAATGAGCTGACTGGAATGTTCTGAGAAGGGAAGGGCTGGCACACAGGAAGTGACATGACAGTTTAGTCAAACAGGGCTGTTGTGTACATGATTACACACACACCACTCCACACAAAGGTCAGGGCGTTCTCTACCAGCTGCCATGCCAGCTGATTCACGAGAGCATCTCTGTGCGTTTCCCAGAGGAGTCCAGTCAGGATTTTTAAAGGGGATATATTATGAAAAATACACATTTTGCACGTTTTTGTACGTTCCTTTCGGTTTCTGCTGCTTTTAAAAAAAGACAAAGCGCTTAATCAAACCACCCACCTGGTTTTTATTGATGACTTATTGTTTTTTGATGTTAGGAAAATGAGCCGTTTCAAAAACCTTCTGAATGTAACGCCACAACTTAGCAGGCACTGCCCATTACCTAGCAATGCCAGGGAAGCTCAGCCTGTTACCTAGCAACCACAGCAAAACCCAGCCTGTCACCTAGCAACACAGTTGGAACTCCAGCATGTTTTTACTCATATGTTGTTAAGTGAAAAAATCTGTCAGCGGGACTAGTATTTCTTTATTAATATTAAGAAATTATTCACTTAAAACAAGCTCTTATATGTTTCTGAAAAGGTACTTGTAAGTTAGTTTTGTACTAAAATAATTGCACTAAAAACTAGACAAAACACAGAAAAACAATTTTGTTTTTGCAAAACAATTTAACTTCGCAATTTGACACCTTGAAATTATAAAAATACCAATGGAAACAGGCAGTTATGAGAAAGGTTTGATTGTTCTAATGTCAGTAAAAATATTTATATTGCCTATTGAGGGTTATTTAATACTTGGCTTATTTAATATATACAGATTTGTGTATTTGCCATTTTACAGGATTATCCTGTGAGAGATGACTTCCTCATTTTCTCATTTTTTGTCTGAAACTTTTTGATATTTCCGATCTTGGTGAGAAAACTCAGGGAGAGTTGGGCATATTTTGAAGATGGAAAAGAACCATTACCTTTATGCTATTTTTAAAAAAGTATTTAATTTGACTCATTAAACTAATTATGGTTTTAATTTTTTTTTACTTTTTATGTTTTACTGAACATAAATTCAGATTCATACTGCAGTTGCAGTTGTACATTTTTTAATACAATTTTTAAATATCCAAACTTTTTCTATGTTTGCGGATGGAAATGCCCTGACATGAAAACCATGTAATAAATGTTTTATGTATTTTATAAATGAGGTATTTTGATGAAACCTTACCTGTCCTCTCCTAAAAGCAACATATAACCTGCAGAGGTTGATACATTAGGCTGCATTTCTTCTACATGAATCCAGTAAATAATTTGCTTATCCACTATAAGATAAGTGCAAACATGATTGTGTCTTAGTGTGGACTGATTTTTCTTTCACTTGTTTCTCTGCATTCCTGAGCTGCAACGTGCAGCACAGTGGATTCTTGAAAACTGGTTTGTAACTGGAGCTGCTGTGCCTCCATTGTGTCTCACTTATCAGCTGTCAGACTTCTTATGACGGCTTTTCAGCAGAGTGCAGAACAAAGAAAGATCGCTGTCCACGAGGAATACCACTGCAGGTTTTTGTTTCTCTCACTGACATGAAACTTACTGCATGATAGAGTCGGGTGTGTGTGTGTGTGTGTGTGTGTGTGTGTGGGCATGGGCGGGTGTGTAGTGCATTCTTCTCTGAATGCACTACAAGACAGTTTCAAATGATTGCAGAAAAAGACAGTATTAAGGGAGTGAAAGACGAGTCTCAGTTTTATAAAAGGTTGATTTTTGGATTCCTACAGGAATTCACTTGGACTTTTCAATAACCTTCGGTGCACCATCACATTATTTTTCATTTGCTTTCATGTTTCATAACTTTCATACACTTTAAGTGTTTTAATTTATTTTATTCATTCAATTCAATGTATTTGTACATTGTATTTATTAGCAGAAAATGAGAAATGGTCACAATAACGAAAAAAATGCAGTGCTTTCAGACCTCAAAAAATGCAAAGCAAACAAGTTGATATTCATTTAGAAACAACAATACTAATGTTTTAACTCAGGAAGAGTTCAGAAATCAATATTTGGTGGAATAACCAGGATGTTTTCAATGGGCTTCAGTGCAGTGGGCTCTACATTTTCTCCAGAGCTGTATATGGATGGATCATTGGTTTTACACTCAGTTACATCAGTAAAAGAATAAAAAACCTGTTTGCCACATGAAGTGATAATGTAATCAACTGGTGCAGAGGAAATGCATCAACACCAGATTATTAGTGAGCCAACAGTTCCCATTATCACCATGATGTGCTGAGTAGTCAGAGCTGCAGTCTGTTCAGTGAAGCCTACAGCACAGAATAAGTGTTTCTGTTGCAGAGGACATCAATTACTGCTTCTTCTGGTTCCTCTGGGTGCAGACAGTACATTCAGGCTGTACTGCAGTGGTTTGTTCTTGGTGTAAAATTTGTTAAATGAGTCCTTTAGCAACTTCAGCAGCTGCGATAAGAGCCCAGATAAAGTGCAGCAGGAGGTCCAGCAGTCCTTTGTGTCTCTTTGCTGTGGAGGAACATTAAATGGATTGTTGCCTCACATCTCATTGCTTTTTCCTGTCTCATGCAGTACAGTATTACCTCACATGAAGATGGGTCCAGATTTTTCAAAACTATATGAGAAATTTACATCAATTGCAAAAATAAAATGCGGGTGTATGTATGGTTACTTTAATGTGTAAATTTCCATTAATTTATTAGATTTTAACTCGTAAAAAATGTAAACGCACTTATTTTTTTTATCATAACAAAAGAACAAAAGGTATTCAAGCTTTATCAGTTTCAGAGTTGCTTTGAGCCATAATAAATGAAATATTAATCAATATTTTTATGTGTAGCAATAGCACTTGACAAAATGTAATATTTCAGTCGTTGTATCTGTGACTTTATATTTTTGTGTTTTTTTGAACTGCCTCATTGCTGAAATGTGCTATACAAATAAACTTGATTGATTGATCAAATATATGTATATATTTATTTATATTAGGGTTGCAAGTAACAATTATTTGTGTAATCGATAATTCTGTCAATCATTTTGTCAATTAATCTATTAAACAATTGCACATTCTGCAGACTTTAAGGAAATACATTAATAGATGCAAATAAAGCAATAATTCAGTAAAATATAAATATATACTGTAAGTATAAATATAAATGCAATGACAAAGTTTTTCTTTGCTTGGAGATTTGTTTTAAAGAATTTGAACCAGGTGAAGCTAATACTATGCCACTCGAGGAGTTCTGTGTAGAACTGTGTAGAAAAAAGGATGTTTTTCATCTTAAATACTAAATATATATGCTATTTGCACAGTCTGGCCTTAATTACTGCTCTGAGTGGGTTGTTCTTTTATTAATTTACTTTTTTCTGTTTTTTGTATTCTCCAGTTAATGACTAAAATGTTACTAAATTAGTTGACAAGTATTTAACTGCATGATTAAAGTCTTTATTCTGGTGCTTTGGTCTCAACTTGCCCATTTTTTGAAGGACAATTTTGTTTACAGAGTTTATAATTCATTTTATTTGTTGTTTTTTATTTATTTTTGGATATTTAAAATGTTTTCCAGTTCCAGTGTTAAATGTTCATTATAATTTATAGTTTATTGATGTTTGAGAATGTGTTCCTGCATTATTATGCCATTATTACCACTATATTACTTGAAAATGATCTCAAAACAACAATATTATGGTTAAGGCAATAACCTCTGGGACAATTTATTGTCCAGCAAAATTTGTTATCATGAGAGGTGCGTGCATATACATATAAATATATATAATGTGCACTACTGACCTGCTGAGTCATGGTTGTGATGCTGATCCTGTTATGTATGTTGAACCTGAAGGAGAACCACTTGGCTGTGATTTATTATATTTTCTCTCTCTCTCTCGCTCTCTCTCTTATCCAGGTGTGTTGCTGAATTCGTTGCCCCGTCCTTGTCGGATCCTGCTGTTTGTGAACCCGCAGAGCGGGAAAGGACAAGCCCTCACCTTGTATAACAGCCACATCCAGCGGATGCTCAACGAGGCGGGAGTCATACATAAACTCATTATCACTGGTGAGTCGAGTTGCTGGCTCAAGTTTCTCAATTCAGCTTCCACACCATGCCATAGCCTTTACCCATGCTATCATTTTTGTTTTGATTTTTCATCTGAAAAAGCCAGAGACATTCCCAGCTTCAAGGAATGTGAAGGAGAAAATATTTCTTAGCCAGACTTGATTCTCTGCGAATCCTGGGGTTATTGTCAGCAGAGATCTGCTTCAACCCAATGCAATGATAAACAGAACAAAGCAGCAGTACACTAAGTGGAGTTTTGCCTCGTTGTTGGGAAATTATGTTTTTTTTCCCCCTGTTTTTATTTTGCAACAGCTGTAAAGGAGGTTGGGGGTGACAGAATGAGGTCACAATGCACTCACATAGTCATAGAAATACTAAGAAGCAGCCTTCCTTACCATAACATGTTTATTTTGCGGTTCATACATGCTAACGAATATGTGAGATACTGAATGATAGAAATACTCGGGGCAGAAGGGCTGCAGCTAACAATTAGTTTAGTAATCAATTATTTTATTGGTTATTCTGATGGCTGATCATTATAATAAAAAAATGACATATTCTGTAGATTTTTTATTTAATCATTTAACCCTTTTTTTTTTTACAATATTGGAAATAATTAAAAGATTCAAATAAATAATTCAATTCCTTTGTTTAAATAAGAAAATGTTACAGTACGCTTGATTATTTGCATCTACAATAGTGTTGTGCTGATCTCTTGATTCATTTCTGATTAACTGATTAATAACTGTATAGCAAAAGGCGATCAATAGGAGATTTTCTTGTTTTTACAGAATTTGAATGGCGTGAAGCCAAAAATATGCCACATGAGGTAGAATATATTTACAGATATAGATGTTTTTTAATATGTTTTTGCTCTGAATGTGTTTTTCTTTTAGAAAATTTTGACTCAATTGCGATTTCCAGTTAACAATTAATCAATTACTAAGTCAGTTGACAATCAGTTCAATAATCACTTCATCATCATTAATCCGATTAATCGCTTAAGCCCCAGCTTGCATGACAACATGATTCATACTACTGGATTCACAGGACAAGACGAGACTTGAACAAAATATTAAGAAAGCTTTTAAAATAAAGGCGTTACAAATTATTCAAAAATCTCTGTTCAGCATAAAGTTATACAGATCAGGTCTGATCATGTTCTGTGTTTTAGTTTTTGAACTAGAGTCGATGAAATTCTGTAAAAATTGTTAAAAAAGAGAGCTCAGCAGAAGCTATTTTACCATTGTTAATGGATAACAGTTAGCTTGTTGTGACATCAATTACAAATCTTATCCATTCCCATGTGTTGCCAGCTCATTTTCCACAACCAGCCAATCAAGTTCTTCAACAGGTTAATATCTTGAATTCATCAATATTTTTCTTAAACAGAATAAAAACACAATTTAGGAGTTACGGTCAGTTGTACAGCTTAGAATCAAAGCTTGAGAAAATGAGATTTTTCATCAGTTCAGGTTCAGTAGTGCTAAATGGTTAGTTAACAAAACAAATTATAAAATACAAAATCAGTAACTGAAAATCTCCAGTTATGTTTCAGTGTTCGTCTCTCTGTATCTGTGTTGCACTCATCTAGATTTAATCCTCTTCCTGTTTTCATGTGTTCGCCATCGTTATGCTGATCAGCAGCCGCCAACCCATATGCAAAGCTGTTATATAATAATTATGTTTACACACTGTTAGAAACACTGAGTGTACAGAAACACACAAACATCAACACTGAATCCCTTCTACACATAAAATGTTTTTTATTAGTGGTGGGACTTGATTAAAATTTTTAATCAAGTTAATTGCCGTATCCATAATTAATTATTTGCATTTTAAATGAAACAACATATCAGCAAGTTAAGCAACATTGTCAATTCAGGAACCCTTTTTGTTGCTTATTTATTGAATAAATAGACATATGAACTCAACAACAAAGATATTTATTGTTTTTGATTTGTTATTTAGGTTATTCAACCATCAAACTGGTGCAAATTGTTATTAAACCAATTCAGCTTTCAAATGTTTTAGGAGCCATTGATCATTTATGTAATGTTTTTAGAAAAAATATTTCATTAGAAATGCAGACTGTGGATTCTGACAGGAGCGTTGGGGATGTTGAAATGCTAATTTTAGCCTTCAATAGCTTCACAGATAGACTAACTCCTTTTTGCACAACTTGCACACAATTGTCTTTTCCAACATCCCATCAAATAGTTTTTTGAAGCAACAAATAACCCCAAGAGGAACGAGAGAACCAGCTTTGTGTGTTGTTTGTGCGCCAAATGTACGGGTGTACCAGAAACACAACACAAAGGTTCCAGCTCGGGAATTTTGGATGAAAAATACAAAAAAATTAATAATTGCATTAAAAATTTTAACGCGATGATTCACAATGATCTTTTATAGCACAATGAAAGATCACATAGTGACTGATCTAAAAAATTCAGATAAGTCCCCAACTCTGACAACTCATCTGCAGATTGGCTGTAATTGGTTTTCCTCTGGTTTCTGTGTTTTTTAGTACAGGAGAAGATGATGACCAGTGAATTCAACAGAATCACTGGAGGTAGTTTTAAGTGTATATGAAGAAAAAATAATAATAATTGAGCTTCTTTTTGACCTGTTAATCATAAAGAAGGCATAGATTCTTCATTAAGTAAACATCTATGAGTCAGTATGACCTGTAGTAGGGACAATTTGATCCTGCCGTAATTGTCAATCTTCTAAAATAAATCCTTTTTGCTTAATCTCTCCCAAGTCACTCTGACTAATGGCTCGCTGCAACAGAATTAACTCTCCTCTCTGAGAACCAGAACAAATCTCTCTTCAACTGAATTACATGTAAAGGCTTTCTCAACGAACAAATCCCTTTACACTTGCTTTTTGAAATGCCTTTATTTATTTCTGCAACATCACTTTTTCAGATATAAACAATATTTGCAGAACAGATGTTTAATACACAACTAATCTGAAGATAAATTGAGCAAATCTGGATTTTAGATTAAACTGCCAGTAAAGATAAAAAAGGCAAAACTCAGAACTATTAATACTAGAAGGATTTTTAAGGTCCAGCCCAGTTTCTCTCCTTGAATTAATAATGCTATTCCCTTACTGAACATAGAGTATTGTGAGATTTTATGAAAACATTGTGTAAAAGAAAAACTATTAAGTAAAAAAAACTTAATATTTATTAAAACTAACTGCTTCCACTGACAGATAATTTAACATACAACACAATATTTTTCCATGTTGTAAGTGAATAGTACTTTTTCGTCAATATTAAGGAAATATTTACTAAAAGAAAACTCTTATTGTTATTTGCACAAATACTAAACTATAAAACCTATCATTACATCTTAATAGCAGAAATAAGTTGAAATGACTTAGATTTACAAAAATATTCTCATCACTCATAAATTAAAAGCACAAGTTTTGCTGCGTTTTCATTAATGATAAATAATTGATAAATGACAACTAGAATGTTATAATTTAATTTGAAGTAATAAAACTGAGAAACTTGACCTGAATTGGATCCTCTTTAAGTCAATTTTACCATCTAAAGTTAGTCTCAGTGCAGATACATTTAAAAAAAGTCAGAAGTAATGAATATACGAGTCTGAAATACTTACTATGATTCAGTTTACTGAATGAAATGTTACTAGTAACTTAAAATATAAAATTTTTGAGTAAATGTGCTTAAACTGAATTGTTTAGGTTACTAAACTTAAACTGTTTAAGGCAAAATGTTTGAGTACAATTAACTTATCAGGTTTTACAGTACACTGTAAAACATATGAAGGTGGTTTAACTTGAAAATGAAAGTCCACCTGCTGCATTGAAAATGCAATTTAAGTCGACAAGAAAATTGTTTTGGTTTTAACTCAGAAACTAAAGTCCCTGAAGTTGATTTAGCAAGCGACAAGTTGTCTAAACATTGTTTTTTAAGTTCATTAATCTTGAATTGGGAGTTTTAACTTAATGCTGCAATTTAAGCCAAATAATTATTTCACAATATGCAAGAAAAAAAACTGTCCTCACCTGGTTAAAGAGCCACATTTCTCTATTATTTTACTCACATTATCAAGTTAAAATAACAACTTATTTTACTTTAGAATAATTTAAATTCTTGTTTCAAATTGCATGAACAAAATTTCTGACCTGATAATGAATTTTATTAAACATCACAATGAATTCAGCTCAGAAACATTTAGTGTGAACAGGACATTATCCTCAAGCTTTAAAATAAACATTTGCCTTAATAAAACACAAGAGTCAGATCAACGTAACGCTCTTCCATCTCAGGATACAGAAACAAGCCGCTAAGCATTCTGGGAAATAGTTCCCACTCCTGTCTTTTTCTTCTTTCAGTTTTTTTAAGTGCTAACCTAAAAACTCTAGTTTATTCAACTCTTGGAGGTTTGACAAAATTAATAAAAAGTTAACAGAACTTACTGCTGTAAGTTTATCTTTCACAAACTCACATTTATTTTCAAAATCTAAAACTGGATCAATTTTTTTGACTTAAAGAGCAGAAGATAGTCAACACAACTAAATGCAGTCCAAATGTTTAACAGTAAAATACTTGGTAATATTTAGTGTTTTTGCAGTGGAACCATCTCATGTTTTCCATCATAACAGCCTAAAACCAAACTGTACAGTGAGGCTGTGATCCTGCCTCTCCCAGTATTTTTAGTGAACTGGACCTGGGATGGCTGACTGAGCTAAAACACACATTTCCTCTTAAAATGTGCATTATAATTGCATTCTGCAGTGTCGCGTCCTGTGTAGCTATTCATGTGTTTCCCAGGATCTGCACACGGCTGAGAGTCTCTTGGATTATAACAAAAGAGCATAAACTCATTATTGGGTCCTTGGTTCGGTGGTAGCTGTGGGTGCTGCCCAGAGTGTTGCTGAATTTGTGTTTATTGGAGTATCTGAATGCATAAAGATGATTTCTTGATCCGACTCAGACTTTATGGGACATCTGTCGGACAGAATTAAGTAAAGCATGTAGTTCTCTCTGGTCCAGAGTCGCATTTGATACGATTTGAAATATTTATCAGAGGAGACGCATGTCCCCTGAAATCCATCGTTGTGCTGCTGTGATCTTAGTTCTGTTGTTTATGAGCATCTACTGGCTGTTAGGACGAATCATCGTTGATTGTTTAAGATTCATATCTTCTATGTTGGAGGTCTCTGCCTCGACCCATGTGGTGATGCTTAAGCAATTATTGTATAAGCATAAAAAAACACAGGGCTTCGCTCATGGAAATGACCTAGATACCACAAAACTATGCAAGGAAGCCATTAAAAAATGTATAAACTCCCTGCTGAGAAATCTCACTGGAGCAGGGCAGCAGCGTTGCTGAAACTTTGACAGCTCTTGTAGACAACTTTACAACAAAAGTGTCAACTGAAAAACTTTATCTGAACTTTAGAAGTCCTGGAAGAAAGTCCAGGAAATAAAATGTTGGCTCAGCATTCGTTGAAGTAGCTTAAAGCTAATTTTACACAACGTTAATTTCCTTATTGCAGGTTTTTATGACTGAGAACTTAGAGATTCACTGACCGGCAATTTAGTGGCCAACTTCCAATTATTTTATTTATGTTATTAAATTTATTTGAGAGGAACTACATAGAAAAACTGAATAAAACAGCAGTCCTGTAACTGTTTTATGGTGCTTGTAGTGTGAACTTTAACAAATAGTATATCTAAGATACTACTAACTAAAAAAATGGAATAAAAGTAAAATAATTAAAGTGATGATAACAACGTAAACAGAGTCCTATTCATGAATTAGCGGGATTAAAACAATAACAGCCAAAGTTTGGTTTGTTGTTTAAACATTTTAAATTTAATTTAATACTGATTTTTGACCATTAACTAAAACACTTGTCTTTATCTTTATTTAAGATATGAAATGAAAGAATAGCAAAATAACAATTTTTATTTTAAAAGCAGCTCAAAGTTTCAGAGCAGACTCTCTCTGTATAACTGAAAATAAACTAATACAGTCAAACTTTACAGGGCTGAGCTATCTACAAAGACAATGACATAAGAAATTAAAGCTTGTTTCCTTAGTGAGAAAGAAATATTTTCTTTTTTTTTCATCAAGATCCTTTCAGAATAAATAACAGCTGTGTTTTACTTAATATTCATCAGCTCAGATTTACCACAAGCTTTGTTGGATGTTAAATTATTAATTCATTTGCTGTGTCTATAAAGGAGCTGTTCTGTGGTGAACGGTTATTAATTAATTAGGACATCATATGAGAGGCGGCTGCATGTAGGAGAGAGAAGTCGTAGAAAATTCAACTCTGTAGTTAAAAGAATTTCACTAATATACCAAAACTTTTCACATTTTATCAAGTCTTTGCCATCTTTTAGTAGAAAGCATCAACCATACCGTATCATTGTTCTATAGATCTACAGGTGAAGGAGGTCCAGGAATGATGCGGGACGGGTCGGTTGTATTAAAACAGCGTGAAGAACCGCACTGACTGCTTCCAAACGAGGCTCTATGTTCTTTTTTCTAAGTGCTTCTCTGTTTTTCAGAGCAGCTGAATACCAAACAGAAGTATAAAAATAAATAAAATCCCATTTTTGAAAATATTTTCTGTCATTTGTTATTTCTTTCTAAGAAAAGAAAGCAAATTGGTTTGAAAAGATATAGTTTTTAACCCATATCACCCAGCTCCAATGGAAATGTTAACCAGCAGAAAAAATTCAAACACTCTATACAATCAGTTCATCAAGCACGCCCAAAATAAAAGAAATTCTTGCTTACATTTAATGTTTTTGTTACTAATTTAAGACCTTTTCTTCCTAAGCTAATTTCTGCCACATATAGACTGAAAATAGTTATGCTAATTTCTTCCCTAAAATTAATTGATGCTGTTTTAATGATGCAACTTGTTGTTTTAGTAAAGCCAAAAATATCTCAAGTAGAATGTAATTATCCTTTAGTTCATATATTTCAGATCAACTTGAATGTTTGACATTGAAACTGCTCTGAGGAGTGAAAGTTTTTCCCTAAAGGTTCATATTGTTGTGTCTGTCCTCTCATACTGCAGCAGCAACACGTTGCTTTCTATAAGCATTAACACTAACAGGTCTGACTTTGATGCAAAGCGGCAGCATTTCACCTACTAGCAAATATCAAATCCACTCTATTCTCTGGGAGAAAATCACAACTGACTGTTGCTTTTCACTTAAGTCCTCTGCAGCTTTAAATAAAAAAGCTAAACTTATGTATTTAAAGCCACACAGCCTGCACAAAGAACAGTGTTTGTGAGGGAGGATGCCATTTAGCCTTAATTAAAGCTTACAGTCATAATCACAACCTCTGCGTTCAGCCATATCTCGATATCCCTCAGTTTGGAAATTTTTCCCAGTGACTCGCCACAGAGTGGCCACGTTTAGTCATGTTAGGAGATTTTGTTTAGGCTGAGGATTATTATCAGAGCAGGAAGTGTCTGTCAGCTCCGCGCAGTGCTCGGCTCAACCTTTTGGAGTCTCAGTGGATCTGCAACGGGGCGTCAGTCTGTTCCTGCAACACAGACAGAAGAGTCGGGTCAGTGAAGTTAAAGTAGAACTGCTTTGTTGGTTACAAAACACTTTTATTCTTGATTTCAATTCAATTTCTCTTCATAAACTAAATTTAACATTGTGTTTAATTCGAAACAGGATGATCGCTCCTGTTTTGAGCGATCATTTACAGAGCTGCAAGTAATGATTATTTTAGTAATCAATTAATCTATCAATGATTCTGACGATTAATCAATCAATTGGATTAAAACATTCTGCAGATTTTTCATCTAATCACTTAACCCTGTTTTATCAAATATTAGAAATGTATTAAAATGCAAATGAACAAACAATTCAGTTAGTTTTTGAAGTAAGAAAATAAACATTTTATTGTCTAACATCATTTCTTGATCAGATGCATCTGCAGCTAAAAACAGTAATATCAACATTTTAAATAATTCAGCTCTTTCTGCTCACAGTTTAGGACCAATCTTGTGATTATTTTTTGATTAACCGCTTAATGATTGGATAGAAAGAGGTGCATAATAGCTGATCATTTTCTTTTTGCAGAATTTCTGAGTTCTGAGTTAAACATTTTACAGACAAAGATGGGTTTTTTTATCTTCTATGCGAAATTTATATATTTTTTGTACAGCTTTGGCTCAGTATCTACTGTGAGTATGTTATTCTTTCAGAAAATTGCTTTCCAGCTCAATCTCTCACAGTATGAACAGAAAACCTGTGTGAGATTTTCTGCTAAGCAAGATTGGTGGCACTTGGTTGCCACCAATTGGTTCCCTAGCAACTCTTTCACATTGTGGTTGCCTAGCAACGGGCTGTTGAGTCACTGGTGCAGTAGCAGTTTCAAGTTGTGCCTCATAACTGCTTAAAAATAAAAAACAACAGTGTGGAGTGAAAAACTGTGGATAAAATAACACAAGTTTGGAAGTATTTCAGATATTTAAAACAAAAAAAAATCTAATCAATTATTGATATTGACTGATGTGCTTGATTTGTTTTTCAGCCATTTTGCTCAGAACTGGCACCATCTAGTAGCTTTTAGGTGATCAGAAATAGTTATTTTTAAAATTTCTGACCGGTCTCCGGGTCAGTCAGGGTGGAGCTGATTTAGCTGCCAGCGAGTTTACAGTGTGAGGCTCACAAACGCATATTTTTAACGCTAAAGACAGAGCAGTGAACGTAACAGACATCAAAAATCCATGGTGGTGGTGTTGTTTCTGCATATTAAACTGTCACTAACTAAAATATAACACACCACAGAGATTTACTAAATGGCGACAGAGGCTCTGGGCAGTAGACACAGAGATGAGCTGGAGTGTGTTTGTGGGTTTTTGTTTCTCCCCATTTCCAGCGAGCCACATTAGTCTCTATGGAGCAGTGGCAGAAAAACACTGCTTGCTGCAGTCACAAGAAGAATTTCTTACAACTTCTCAGAAAGTATAAAAACTTGTAGTTTTTTAAAATTTCACACAAAATGCACAGCTAATGAACAACTAACTGGAGTTTCAACATGGCTGCAAAATCCAGTCTGACAGTTATAGGAGATGCTTTACATAATTGCTAATTGAAACTTCTTGAGAGCAAACTGTTTGCTAATTTTAGTAATACAATGAACAAAGATGTGATAAGAAAAAGAAAAAAAATTCACTAAGACTTCAGAAACGTGTTGAGTCATCTGCTACCATTTCTCCTGAATTAACTTTGTTTGTTTCATTCTTACTGCAGACTTTTTGTATAAACTTCCCATTTTCTGAATGAAACAACCAGCAGGCAAAATGTGACCCAAATCTGACTTTTTCAGTCTGAACGGCCCAATTTTGATCTTTTCACCCACAAAAATATTCAATTTGTGCCACTTTCATATGATACGTATCCGATTGTCAGTCAGAACGGTCATTTCCCATTTTACCCGACTTTTACATCATCGACGTGAGACATGCGTCATAATTCTGCACCAGAAGAAGCCAGATGTGGTAAATTCAGACGTAAACAATGAGTTTCCTTTTTTATAAGCTGCCTTTGTCTTTTTCTGATCTTGTGACAATGCTGTCTTTGAAATCGATCCATATTCGGCGGCGGCCATTGCTACTTCTGTAAACAGTGCGCTGCTGCGTGACGTCTTCTTCTGCACATGTGAGTCGCTTTGAGGTCGTAAACCGTTCACACAGAAGTCTGATTGTGGTCACATTTAATTAGTAGTATGAACGACCACACACACAAAAAATCTGATTTCTGCAAAAAATCTGAACTAAACATCAAGACCTGCTGTGTGAACGTAGCCAGAGATGCAGAAAAATCTACTATTTCAGGCAGTTTAAGGTCTAAATATACAAATGTCTATTACAAATATAGCTTCAAAAAGTACAAATTATTTTGTCCACTTTACTAAGATAGTTATCTGCTTCCAGTGGACAGGCAGGTCAGAGGTTTCATACTGTTTCAGGAAGGACTTGTGTAACATGAGAACGCTGCATAATATTAATAAAGCAGGAAGTCATCAAGATCCCCCGACTGTGTGAGTTGGAGTGTCAGACAAAGCAACAATGTTAGGTACTGTGTGTCTCTATTTGTGTACACAGGAACAAATTTATGTTTACTTTCACCTTCAGCCTTCTGGCTGCAGCTGAGTAAGCCTTGTTTTGCCGGTTTCACTGTACAGAAAAGACACATTATATATATATATATATATATATATATATATATATATGCCTGTCTGTCTAATAGAAGTGGGACTCGATTTTTGCATTTTTAATCAAGTTAATTTCATTGTCAGTAATTTATTAATCACATTTTACAATAATCTAAAACTATGTTTACAAAATAAGCAAACATTTTTGATTCAAAAGCATATTTTCTGCTAATTATTGAATAAATAGACATATGAGCTCAACTACAGAAATATTTATTGTATTTAAAGTGTTATTTAGGTTATTCAGCCATCAGATTGGTGCTATTATTAGCATGTTCAGTCTCTGTTTTGATATGACTTGTTGATAACTCATATTTCCCTGAAGCTCCACTTAATTGTGCAAAAAACTGATAAAAAAAAAAGGTTGTTGTTCTTCGTAAAATGTACATTAACACTTTTAAATATTGTAACACCTGGTGTTTCAGCTGCTTTCTGCACAGCTTTTCCAGGAAGCTTGGGCTTCCCGGCACAGTGTGCAGAGCAGGTCACATGATGCAGAGAGACAAAGTAGCCTCTCTTTCATCATCAGCAACTTTGTAGGAAAAACAAATTTGTATGATACAAAAGAATCTGAACATTGTAAAATACAAGTTTTACAAGCTGTGCGCAAAGAAACCTAATTGATTTTTAGGAAGTTACACAATAAAGGGCTGAACGTTTTGCTGTGGGTGTGGCTGACAGTGTAACCTGCTGGTGTCAATTATTTGCCAATTGCCAACACCCAATTAGAGAAGCTCAGCATGATCTGCATTGTTTCTCAGTGATTCAGTAGAAGAACCTTTTTATGTCTTATTTTTATGTTATCAGAGAGTCTTAAATAGTGCAGAGACAAGGTTAACTGAAATCAAAAGTTACAAACAACCGTGATAAAAAAAATATCACAACCACAGTAACAATGTCTACCTTCTAAAATCCTATCGCTGCACTTTGTATCTGCTCTACTGGCTTTTTGCTAATTGATCTTTTTTCAGAGTTCAGTTTGTGCTCAGATGTGACTGCAGCCGATATGAGAGAATCAGTGCCATTTATTTAGCAGATTTTAGGGAGGAAAGGTTAACAAGAGAAGGGAGGAAACTTTCTCTATCTTCTGGAATGAGATTCAGGGCTGAAGGTCAAAACACAAAATCTGAAGTATTTTAGTCTAGTTTCAATTGCAAATATCTTAGTACAGTTGAAATAAGACAAAAGTAACTTAAAAGCAAGATATGGGGACTTGTTTTGGAAAAAGTGGCAGATTATTTCAATTATTTTTCCTGTCATAAGTAAAATAATCTGCCAGTGAAACTAGCACTTTGTCATTAATATTAAGAAATAATCAACTTAAAATAAGCTTTAATATGTTGCTGAGAAGTGACTTTAAGTCACTTTTTGTTTTATTTAATAAGATATTTGCACTAGAAGAAGGCCAAATCTTAAAAATGTAAGATTTTCTGTTTTTGCAGTGTACATTGGAAAATGACAAGTCCTTCGTAGGTAACTACAGCTCTCTGGTTTGTGTTGGCTGAGGAGAACTGCCAAGACTTTGCATTTGTTTTGAGATGCAAATCCTGACGTTTTCTTACACTGAAACTTCCTGCTGCTTCAGCTGCCAGCTGCTACCTCCTCAGGTTTTATTTACTTATAAAGTCATAAAACAATTTTAAGTTACTGTTCTACAGAAAATTCCCATCATGCCATTCCTGTGGTTTAAAACCATTTAATGAAATGCTACAGAGGAACCAGAGTGTTATCCTGCTGCTAGGTGTGCAGAATAGTACAGAACTGGTCAGCTGGCTGAAAGAAGGATTCTTCCAGATAATTGTCTAGAAATATTTTCAGACAATTATCTTTCACACCTATAAGGTTTTGAAACTACAATCAACGAGTTATTAGCAACAGGTTTGCTAAGCAGCAGGCTTCATACTGGCTACCTGAGCTGAATAGTACCTGCTAATTAAAGCAGGTACTATTATCTTATTAAACACTTAATATTCTATGAACTAGAGCACAACAAACAAATAAAAGATATTCTGCAATATAAGCACTCAAAACCTTCTAGTTTTCATTCTCTAGCTTGGTTTAGTTTTTTTATCAACTTCAGAATGACTGTAATATTTGATGTGTTGAAGGTTTTATTTAGCAACGGAATAAATAATTATTAAAATGATTATTCAAATGTCGTATAAATATCTTTATATAGTCATATTTTAGTACAATTTTATTAAACGGCCATAAACGTGCAGTAGATAAATGACTTTGTAACATCTCACAGATTTTTGTGTTTAGTTTAATCAGCTGAGGAAACAGATTCAGGATGTTCTGAAAATGTAGAAACATGTTGGTGATTTACCCAATCTTGAATGTAAAAATTCAGTTTTATTTGCATACAAAGGATGTTTAATGTCTTTTTTTTTATTTTAATCAAGAGTTTTGCTGATATGATAAAGGATTGACACTGATTTGAAGTCCAGCTGATCTAGAGTTTGAACAAATCATTTTTTTGATCCGTTTTTTTGTTTTATCTTACATGAACCCATTTTGGACCTGCCTTGCATTTCAATGCTACAGAAAAATACAGTTTTTCAACAGATCTGAAGCTGTTGCACTAATACCTTCATAGAGTTACTAAATACAAATGTCATGATTTGCAGTGGTGATGAGGAAAATGCAGCGGACTCAGGTTATGGTTGGAGAGTGATTGATGATGAATTTAATGATAAACACAACAATCCAGAGTCCAGGAAGCACAGAATGAGCGGAAAGCTAACAGCTCATAACTGGTAGCAACTGGTAGTTCAATAGATATCTGACAACAGACTTGACAGCAGACAAGACTCCAAGACAAGGACCCGACAAAGAATGTAATGTAATTCCAGTCATTTCCAAACTAAGTGGGAATCATGTTTCATTATATATTCATTTCTTTAGAGTTTAAAAACACTGAAAAAGTTCTCTGCTCTACTGCTCTGCTCTCTCAAATTATTCAACCTCAGATTCATGGGACAAAGTGCATCTAGTTAGTTAGTTAGCTTCAATTTAATCTGCATTTTGGTCGACGCTTCATTAAGGATGCAGATCAACTTTCCTTCCTTCTGGGATTCCTTAATCTAAGAACTGAAAGGAGAGGAGATTAAAAGTGTAGCACCCCACGCGTCTACTCTTACGTTGGATCTCAAACCTTTTGTGTCTCACATTACAATAGACCCATTACCACACACACACACACACACACACACACACACACACACACACACCCCCCCCCCCCCCCCCCCCCCCACACACACACACACACACACACACACACAGAGGGTTTAATCTGGCTGAAACATGAGGAGGTTGACCTGTAAGAAGACGACCCCTGACCTGTTATGTGATGAAGTTTTGGGAGTGGGCAGCGATGCCAGAGGAAGAACACGACTGCTCTGAATCACATCTCTTCTTCTTCTGCTTGTGTGTGTTTTACAGAGAGGCAGAATCACGCCCGGGAGCTGGTGAAAGATGTTGACCTGTCACAGTGGGACGCTTTAGTCATCATGTCAGGAGATGGACTGCTGCATGAGGTACAGAGAGACAAGTCCGTCCCTGCAGCTGAATTTAGTTACAGAGAAAGAGCCCTGCTAGAAATGAGTTGAGAAAAATACTTAAGGTTAATTTTAGGGCCATTGTAGATAGGAAAAAAAGAAGGAGGAATAAGCTTCCACTAAAAAAACTTGGACATTTTGAGAATATTCTCAGAAATTTTCTGGAAAAACAAGAACATTTCTGAGCTCCAAAAGTCAAAAATTTGTGAGAAAAAACTTGAGTTTTTTTCTAGAAATCTTAGAAACTCAGAAAATTTCCAAAAGTCAAACATTTTTTTATTTTTTAGAAAATTTCTGAGATTAATCTCAAAATGTGTGAGGTTTTTCTAGCAAATCTTTGAGTTTTAATACTCTGAAAATTTTGAAAAGTCAAACAATTTTGACTTTTGAAATTTTTCTCTTTTAAACATTATATTTATTGAATTTTATAACATAGAACAAGTGGCAGTAATACATTTGACATAAGATGCACAACAACAAAAAACAACCCAACAGTACAAATATCAGAAAACAAAAACAGAGAAATAAAGAGGAAAGACTTTTTACAGTTTTTTGGACTCCTCCTTTTTTCTACATACGACATCATAGGTTAAAAAAATAGAGAAAGATATAAATATTTTTATTCAGATGGAGATGGAGAATGGTGGGTTGTTTAGGGGGAGAAATTAACGAAAAAAATAAGTATCAGCTATAAGAACAGAATTTTGTTCATTTTTTGGATCATATTTGCTGCGTTTAGTCAAGTTCAATAAATTAAACCGCCTAAGTCTGCTTTTGTGTAAAAGTTACTAAACAGATGTCTTCCGATTTACTATGAAGTCAAAGAAGCACGGTCATTAACAGATGACTACTTTCTGCTTCGTCAAACATTTTCCAATATGAAAAGATTTATAATAATTTAGCATCAATTAAAAATGAGGACTCTCCATCTGTTTCAACCATCTGCTGTCATTTGTTTTGTTGTTGAGGGCCACTAGAAAATTAGTGAAGGGGCCACATATGGCCCTCGGACCACACTTTGGACACCCATGTGTTATTAAACAATCAGAGCAACCACTGGAATCTAAATGTAACAGAAAACAGATTTTAAAATTATATTTACTGGAGTAAGGTTTTAGAAAAAAGTACTTTCATGAATAGTTTTATTACAACGTACTTATTACTTTTATTTAAATGATATTATTATGTAGGATTGTTACTGTTACTTGAGTAAACTTTTAAATGCTAAGTTTAAAGTTTGCATCACTTACATCCAATGGTGTAATTTTATTACTTCTAAATAGGAATAAAATTTTCCCCACCATTTTTAGCACATTTAAATAAATTTATGTTAAATTATATTACTAGAATATGTTTTCATATTTATTTAAATAGATTTAATGGGATCAAAGGGTAACTAATCACTAAATCCACTTGGTTTCACTGTCCTGCATGCTTTAGATGTTTCTCTGCTCTAACTCACATAGTTTCAGATAATGTCTTGACAGATTTCCACAGAACATGATGGTGCAATGTTGACGTAATTCATTTCCTGGAATCAGGTGTTAGAGCAGAGAAATATCTAAAATATGCAGCAGTATAAACCTAAAGCTGCACTCTACCAGACAAACATAAATCCTAATGTTATATTGTTTACTTCCTCTTACTCCTCTGCTCTTAGATTATGATGAAAACTGTTATGGTTTTAACCTTTACTTTTTTGTGATCAGCATAGAGGTCTGTGCTGCAGACAATCTACTAATCCAAGCTGCATTTTCTGTGTTTCAGGTGATAAATGGTCTGCTGGAAAGGCCAGACTGGGAGGAGGCCATCCGCACTCCGCTGGGTATCCTTCCTGGAGGGTCAGCCAATGCCTTGGCTGCAGCTGTGCATTACTACTCTGGGTGAGCCGCAAACAGGGAAAAATACTGGACTGGGATGCTTTTCCAACCATTTAGGTTCAGATCTTTCATTTTGATCTGAATTAATATATCGAAAACATTCTTTATTTATTCAGGTCAGAGCTTTATTGGTAACACTTTATTTGACAGGTTGTGAATAAGACTGTCATGACACAACCCGTCTTAAACATGACATAATGCCTGTCATGAACATGAGTTAGTCTTTGAACTGAACAAATACTTTTATGACAAATTTATGGCAGAACATGATTTCCTGATTAATGTCAAGTTGTCATAACAAAGACATTTTGAATAATGGCAACTTTGTATTAAAAGTGTCATGATTTACCGAATGACACTTTATGACAAAAGTCATAAATATTCATGAAGACTAACTCATGTTCATGACAGGCGTTATGTCAGTCTTATTCACAACCCGTCAAACCCGCTTTATTTTGATTAATTTTTAAATGTTTTCACTGTTTTGTTGTATCACTTTGACATACTTATTTAAAATATATACAGTATATACATATATTATTTCTATTATTAGCTAGTAGCACATGTAGCATTCTCATTAAAATATGACAATCTGCACCACTTTTGCATCTAAAATCACATCTTTGTATATTTCCGCCACCATCTTCACTTATTGCATGTTCAATTGTTCGTTTTGCACAGGTAGAACTCCTTATTTGGAAACATTTGAGATCAGTACGTCACTGCAGAGTCCAATAGAAACCAGTCAAACCAGACAGGTAGCATAGCAGCGTGGGTCACACACGTTCATGCGGTATGCAGTTAGAGCATACTATAGCAGACTGAAAGCACTCTGTGCTGAGTAAATTAAGAACCATTTAGCTAAATATATCATCCCAAATTGCATCAGGATGAGTCATTCTTCATTTGTAGCTCCTTTAAATGGTGTTTGTTTATTTTTAATGCCGTGTTAAAGCAGCTACACCTCCACAGATAACCTGCAGGCTTTTGTTGCTTTGCCGCGGTTGGAGGTGTGTTTGACCAGCTGAGGCTCCTGACCCTGTGTCAAACTAAAACGCTTTTCTCTAATGGCTTTTAATTATTAATGGTCTGATCATCCGTGGGAGTTTATTCACCCAGAACAAAGAGAAAAACTCAAGGACAAATACAAAGTTTTTAAAAAGATGAAAAAAATTATTTAATCTCTGCATTCCTCACTCCCTGAAACAGCGCAGTCGACAGCAGGTTGTTGTTTTAGCACCAAGAATAAAAGAGGAGCTGCATGAAAAGCTGCAAAACAGATAATCATTGGCGCAGGAAGTGGAAGCTGCTGGAATTGCTCCACCTTGTGGTGGTTTAGGGTTACAACAACTCAGTTTTAACAAATTTACACAAGAATATGCAAAGAACTTTGCATTTTTATAATACTGTCAGTTGTAGCACTAATATAATAAAAGAGAAAATAATCAGAAAACATATTTAGCTGAATGTGTAGTAGTTACCAATCAGGTACCACTGCAGCACAGCTAGCTAAGACGGGAAGTTAGAAGATTAAACGTCTCATGTAGCAACGTCTCATGTGGCAACTCATGTAGCAGTTGCCAGAACTGTAGCAGTTCTGGCAACTGCTACAGCTGGTTAGTTATTACAGTGTTTATTGGCTGATTTTAGTATTAGTTAACATGGTGCTGTCTCCATAATTAGTATAATTAACTAAACCTAATGAAATAGCAAAAAGTGAAATAAATAAAAACTGTAATTAAATAGGAAAGACTGAAGCTAATTGGAGCTATATTGTGCATTTATAAAACTAACTAAGATATATTAAAATTATAGATATAACATCCTTTGTTGTCATGTCCAAGCATTGTTAATGCTAACAGCAGTTAGCACCAAGTAAATAGCAAATCCTACATTTGTCCAACTTGCAAACAGAATAAAATAGAAATGTCCTTTATTGTCCTAAAGTGGGAAAATTAAAGGTAAATTAAAGATGAATAGTATCATGTATATTGAAATTAAATTTTAAAAATATGTAGAGGAACTAGGAAAAATAAAACAAATGAAAAATAAAACTACCGCACAGTTTTTAGAAACAGTAGCAGATATGTGTTTAATATTTAAATAATAATATAATAATAGATTTAATATTTAAATAATATTGCTATACTAATATATTTAGTATTTAAATAATGTTGATATACTAATATATTTAATATTTAAATTATATTAAATATTGTCACCTTACTAAAATAATGGCCAAGTCTTTTGTTTTGTTTCTCAAGGTGATTTGGGGGAAAAAAGACCCGACGTTTGGCAAAAATTGACATAGGACATTATTTTAGTAAGGTGATTAAATTCGATATATTTTATATATTTTCTTTATTGTAGATTAGATTGATAAGATTATGTGAAGCTCATTTCAGCTTCTTAAAGTAAAATACTTCTTTTGGTTTTGGTTACAGGCTGCAACACAAGTTATTTTTTCAACCCTTTTGAAAGTTTTATTTAATTTCCTTCATAAAATCTGCCACTCAGTTTCTTTTTGACGTTTGGCGCTCAGATGAACTTTGTGTTATTCTGTGCAGCTTCTATGAAAAGTTTTGATATGTTTCTGCTGTGGGATTCCAGGAAACAAACTGACAAAAGTAAACAGATATAAGTAAAAACAGAATCTCCTCTTTCTGCCACGTTCATTCATCACCTGAATGTTTGTGCCAGTCAGCGTCTCATCAAACAAAGCGCCTCTGTCCAGAACCGAAGGGTCCAGACTCGGCATTGTTCGCTCTCCTCTGACTCTCCAGAAAGCCCGTGTGCGTTGTCCTGCTCCGGCCTGAGCCAGATTTCATTTGGTATTATTCCCAGCTGAATGCCGCGGCTTTGAGAATTGACTGAGCGGCAGCTACAACGTGTCTGCTGTTATGCAATGATCCGTTCTCGGCCTTTCATGTGTTTCTGTGTGCAAACAGAACAAGCAGGGCAGGTGGAGTCGTCCTCTAACGCTTAGAGCACATGTGCCAAACTCAAGGCCCGTGGGCCAAATGTGGCCCGCCACAGCGTTTTATGTGGCCCTCCAGGTCCTAGACCAGGGGTGTCAAACCTCAAGGGCCGCTGTCCTGCAACTTTTAGATGTGCCTCTGCTGCACCACCTGAATATAATAATTAGGTCATTAAGGCTCTGGAGAACTGATCTACACAATGAGAAGGTAATTCAGCCATTTCATTCCAGTGTTTTGTACCTGTGGCACATTTAAAAACTGCAGGACAGTGGCCCTCCAGGACTGGAGTTTGAC